>NC_038047.1:25597949-25781988 GCF_002211085.1 Panicum hallii | reverse complement strand
TGTAGAAGTCTCCAGGGGGAACCTCCATGTCAGAAAGGTTCGTCTGTGGAGACGCCAGGGACGTGGACATACCCATCAGGGCCTTGATCACCCTTTGCAATCCTGGTGTGACAAACTCGGAAGGCCCTTCTGCATCGGCTGCTGCCCCAACTGCTTCGCTAGGTCTGCAAGTCATTGACTCCTGTCTGGAAGGGCCCTTCCCCGCCTCGGCTATCGCTGATTCCCCTGCACGGGAGGTACGCCCAACGGAGCCGATCGCCGTTTCATCGGCTGTTGCTGATTCCCTGCACGAGAGGTACGCCCAACGGAGCCGATCGCCGTTTCATCGGCTGTTGCTTCTGTAAAGCCGACTGCTGCTCCATCGGCTGTCGCTCCTCCCTCTGGAGGTGCAATCCATGCGGCCTCTGCTACCACCGCTCATTCCTCGGGAGGGACACCCTCCCGGGAGCCGATCACCCCTTCGTTGGCCATCGCTGCTTCCTCCTCGAGACAGGTACATCTTCTCTCTGTAACTATTTTGGTCTTTTTTGTAACGCCTATCTCACTCTCTTCTCCTTCAGAACCTGGATCTTTCAGAGCTCCTTGCGTTTGACCCTGCCACGATTGGGTCAACCATACTGGAGGCCGATGATTCTTCCTCAGGCCCAACCAGCGCTGCCGATCAACTTCTCCGTGTGAAGGACCTTCTATCGGGCCCTATCTCTGCTTTGATCCAGGATTCTAGTGTAATCAAGCAGATCCTCGACGAAGTTAGCTCCCAGCTCCCTGTCAGCCTCCAGGTCAAACTTTTGCCAGCAGGGTACCTTTCTTCCTTTCAAGCGAAAGTAGCAGAGGCTCGCCGCAGGATCGAGACCCGGCGTTCCCAATCGCTCCTGAGGACCATTATCGCCGAAATGTGTCAGTCGATCAACAAGAAGAAAGCCGCACTTGACGCCAAGATCGATACATCTGCTTCCACCCATCGGCTCCACCTCTTGGAGAAAGAATTGGAAGACCTTGAAGCTAGGGTCCAGGCCACCAAACAGCGCATCCAAGAGGAGAAGAATCTCATCGCGGGTTCCAAGCAGGAGGCAGAAATCCTAACCACTGAACTGAAGACGGACTTGGCCCAGCTGAACAGCTTAAACAAACAGGTGGTGCCGGGGGCGGACGAAGAGGACGAAGCAGTACTTGATGAGGTTGACCGCATCCGTCTTGATGCTATCGCCGCTATCGACGCCTTCCTTCTGCAGCCTTGTCCGAGATAAACCTTGTGTTTGTGTGGTAAACCTGTGGTGTTTTTTTATGTAGCGAATCTAAAGTCGATGGTGGCACATCGGCTGTTTGGTAACCTGTGACTTCTGATTACTATAAGCACAATTCTAGAGCCGGTGGCACCGCATCGGCTGTTCTAATCTGATCGGGTCGATCGATACTTGTTGTTCTTTCTTCGTCTCCTATAATGCCGACACTGATCCTCGTCGACTCGGCCTTTGCCCCCCTACTTAGCTTGCTGGTCGCATCGGCTTCATTGTTCATCAGCCCACATACTTGGGAAGTACCTCTTAAGGTGTTGGCCATTGACTGCTACTGGGAATTTAACGCCGTCCAATTCTTCAAGCATGTACGCATTCCCTGGTAGGACCTGATCGACCCTGTACGGCCCATGCCAATTTGGAGACCATTTGCCATAAGCCGCGTCTTTAGTTCCCAATGGCAATACTGCTTCCCAAACCAAATCTCCCACCTGAAACTCCTTCGGCTTAACCTTTTTATTATATGCGCGGGCCACCTTAGCCTTATTTTCCTTGATCTTCTCTAGTGACCATAGCCTGAGTTCCGTGAGATCTTCCACATTGTCGCTCATCAGGGTAGCATACTCTTCAGCGGACAAATCATTCTGGAATTCTACACGCCTTGATCCGGCCGTAACCTCCCACGGCAACACGGCCTCCTGCCCGTAGACCAAGTGATAAGGAGAAGTTTTTATCGCTCCGTGACATGATATGCGGTACGCCCAAAGCGCTTCTGATAGGACCTCGTGCCAACGTCTAGGGTATTCATCAATCTTCCTTTTGATCAACTTGATAAGACTCTGGTTGGACGCTTCGGCCTGTCCATTTGCCTGAGCATAATATGGAGACGATCTAATCAGCTTGATTCCCATATCAACAGCAAACTTCTTGAATTCTTCTGAAATGAAAACCGAGCCACCATCCGTTGTAATAGTCTGTGAATTCCGAATCTGTGAATGACGTGCTCTTTGACAAACTGAATGACGTCCCTAGACGTCACTGATTTCATCGGAACCGCTTCCACCCATTTGGTAAAATAATCTGTGATAGCTAGGATGAAACTGATGACCCTTGCTAGATGGGGGACTAATTTTTGCCGATCATGTCCATACCCCAGCCTCTGAACGGCCATGGTTTAATGATGGGGTTCATAACGGACGCTGGTACCATCTGGATTTTTCCAAACTTCTGACATGCCTGACACCCTTTATAGTATTTAAAACAATCTTCAAGCATGGTGGGCCAGTAATATCCTGATCGCCTAATCAGCCATTTCATTTTGTGTGCCGATTGATGGGTCCCACACGTTCCTTCATGAACTTCATGCAGGAGCCGATTGGACTCCACTGGCCCCAAACACTTAAGCAATAACCCCTCTAAGGTCCTGTAGAACATATCATCCCCTAATGAGAACATACTTCATAGCTTTGTATCGTATCCTCTTGGGTGCCCCCCGAGCCGAATCCTTCAAGTAATTGAAGATATCGGCTCTCCAATCTCCCTGGTCGAGGAAGTATACCTGATGAACTGACCCATCGGCTTTGTACCTGAAGCCAACTGTGCTAGATCATTGGCTTCGGCATTCCGAGCTCTGGGTATCCAATAAAAATTAATGTATCTGAACTGGGCTATTAGCTCCTGGCATTGGACCCACATTGGAACAGCAGCTCGCTTTCGCACCTGTATTCTTCTGTAAGCTGGGAAACTACCAATTTTGAATCCCCAAAACTTCCACTGCTTCAGCTCCAGCCTCTAAAAGCAATTCCAAACCTTTCCGTACCGCCTCATATTCTGCAAGATTGTTGGTACAGGCGACAGGTAATCTGATCGAAAAAGAATACGTTGCCCCCGAGGCGATACCAGTAAGATGCCGATGCCGCATCCATCCCCACAAACTGATCCGTCGAAGTACATGGCCCAGGTCGTATAAAAAGTGCTGCGATATTGGTGTTACCCTCTCAGCAATAAGATCCGCTAACGCCTGCCCTTTAACTGCTTTCGCAGGTTGATATCGGATATCGAATTCTGATAACGGCGAACATCCACTTCCCCCAATCGGCCTTTCAAAACAGGAGCCGATAACATATGTTTTATGACATCCGATTTGCAGATGACGACCACTTCAGCCGATAGCAGGATATGGCGAAGCTTGGTGCACGTAAAGAATAAACATAAACAAGTTTTTCCATGTCGGGGTACTTGTTTCCGCATCCAACAATCTTCTGCTGAGATAAAAGACCACCTTTTCTTTGCCATCATACATTGTCCACCACTGAAGCAATAGAAGTGTTGCCCACTGATAGATATATATGAAACGGTCTATCCTGTTGTGGTGGCACCAGCACGGGCAGCTTCGACAAATATTCTTTGATGTCCTCAAATGCCCGCTGTTGGTCTGCCCCCCAGCGGAACTCGTCAGTCGTTCTAGTCTTGACTAACTCCATAAAAGGCTCGATCCGTCCAGACAAATTAGAAATAAATCTCCTGACAAAGTTAATCTTACCAATGAGCTGCTGGAGCTCTTTCTTGGTGGTGGGTGGCACCATGGTGCGTACGGCTTCCTGACTTTTTAGGCCAATCTCTATCCCTCTTTCATGAACCAGAATCCCAGGAACTGCACAGCCGACACACCAAAAGCACACTTCTTTGGGTTCATCCGGAGCCCGAACTTTCTAGTTCGTTCCAGAACCCGCCGCAGGTCGTCTAAATGTCCCTCGACCGATGCTGACTTTACTACACACGTCGTCGATATAAATTTCTACTAGATTACCGATCAGATCATGGAAGATATGGTTCATAGCCCGCTGATATGTAGCACCAGCATTCTTCAAGCCGAAAGTCATAACCACGTACTCGAACAAACCCACGGCTCCAGGCACTCTGAACGCAGTCTTGTGTATATCTTCAGGGGCCATGAAGATTTGATTATATCCAGCATTACCATCCATAAAACTCAAAATCTTATGACCGGCGGCAGCGTTGATTAATGTCTCTGCAATGGGCATCGGGTATTCGTCTTTTGGAGTGGCCCTGTTAAGATCCCTGAAGTCCACGCACACCCTCCATCGGCCATCTTTCTTCTGTACGGGCACGACGCTCGAAATCCATTCGGCGTACCTGCAAGTCCTGATAAATCCGGCTTCCAACATTTTTTCTATTTCTTTCTTCACCTCGACCAGAACCTCGGCTTTCATCTGTCGTGCTCGCTGCTGGAACGGCCGAAACCCGCTCTTGAGGGGAAGCCGATGCTCTACTATTTTCCTATCTAGTCCAGGCATCTCCGTGTAATCCCAGGCGAAGCAATCGGCGTATCCCTTTAGCAATGCTATCATCGACTCTCGTAATGCTGGGTGTAACTTCTTACTTATGAAGGTTGGTCGTGGCTTATCCCCAGGACCGATATCTATCTCCTCAAGTTCATCAGCCGATGTGAAACCATACCCTAACTTCCCTTCTTCTTCCATTAGATCGACAGTGCAAATGGGAAAAGGACACAGCATAAAAAATTCGGCCGATCGTTAAGATCGGCCGTTCCATACATCCCTTTATTTTCCAAGTTTTTGTAAGAAAAACAGGGCCGGCTGTTAATGCTAGCCATTTTATAACGCCTACGAAACACATTTATATTTACAACTTCGTTCCTTTGGGGCCGATTGCAAGAACCGGCCTTTATGACTCCGCTACCACATATTGCCTCCTGTTCCTTTACTCTGTGAGGCCGGTGGATAAGACCAGCCTTACTCCGTTTTTTGTAGCTTCGATGCGGTCACATCCTTCCAGGCTCATTCCTGAAATCGGCTCTTGATCTTCCGCATCCCAAATGCTCATGGCCGCATGCGAAATCTCGATCGAGTCGTCTGCCTGTACCACTTCCACCTCGTCTCCGTCCCATTGGATCAACATTGATGCATCGTGGAAGGGATGCAACAGTTGGTGTGGATCCAATCCCTGCCAAGTAAAACATTGTAGGTGCTCTTGCTGTTGACGACGAAGAACGAGGTCGGGACAGTTTTGTTTCCGACGGTGAGATCCACACTAAGGACACCTTGGGCTTCTGAAGTCTGGCCGTTAAAATCACTTAGGGTGACATTGGTCTTGATCAAGTCTGCGGTGGACCGCCCCAAACGGCGCAGGACTGAATATGGCATAATGTTGACCGCTGCTCCCGTATCCACCAACATCTTATTCACAGGCTGACCGTTAATAAACCCCTTAAGATACAAAGCTTTCAGGTGTTTGTAATTCTTAGCTTGCGGCTTCTCGAATATCACTGGCCGGGGTCCCAAATCAAGTTGGGCCACCGACAGCTCCTCCTGGGGTCTCGCATGGAACTCTGCAGGAAGCACAAAAACCATGTGTGCATCAGCCGATACCTTCTTGTCGGCTTTTGTTGACTTGGGTCGCCATTCCTTTTTGGGCGGGCGCGACTCCTTTTCCTGCACATAGTGAACTTGTTCTGCCAAATCTGGTCGTGCCTTCCTTAAAGTCTCGATGTACTTAGCTTCGGCCTCCTCCAAGCTACGCAGCCGTTGAACCCTGCGCTTCTGGGAACGACTAAGTCCATCGGGACACCAACGAGGACGATGATACCTGTCCTCTTCTTCATCTTCCTTTTGTGATGACCAAACCCGCGCTTGCCGGGGTGGGGCAGGTCCTATCCGCTGAAAAACCGAATCCCTTGCTTCTGGTTTCCTTGGTCCACATTCTGGGCAATCCTTGATTGTAGGCAATCGGCTCATACCTGAATCCCAATAGTACCTGAAGAACGGGCAGTGCCAATGATCGCGGGCTTCTTCGTGCTTCCTCAGGCGCTTCCCGGTTCGGCGCTCATACTCCTCTTCCTCAGACTCCCGATGGAGGCGCTGCTGGTACTGGTATTCGTACTTCCTGAGAAGATCAGAAGAAGTTGGCCGTTGGTTCCTTACGTACCTTACTTGCCTTTCTGTAACATATTCACTCTTTTTATTTTGGAGCCGATTGCTTGAATCGGCCTCTCCGTCTCCAATCTGGCGGCGTGGTGCCACCCCCGCCATGTTGATGCCCAGTGCGAAATTGAGTTGTCGCCTTGCCGTCCGATCGTTGCTTTCCACCATATTGACACCAGGGAACGACTGAGTGTCGACTTTCATAGCGGTCTGTCCCAAGATTAATCGGCCCTGCTCAATAGCCGATTGGATCTGCCGACGAAGCTCCTTACAATCGCTTGTGCTGTGGGTGAAGGAATCATGCCATTTGCAATATGATCTTCCTTTCAAATCTTGCGCCGTAGGGGGTTTGTAACCTTCTGGGAATTTCAACTGTTTTTCTTTCAGCAATAAATCAAAAATTTGTTCCACTTTACTTACATCGAAATCAAACCCCTTTGCCGGTCCTGTTTGCTTTACCCACTTGCACGATACGGGATTCGCACCACGAGCCCATTCCGCAACCGATACTTCCGCTTCTTCCTCGGAGTCATCGGCTTCTTCAGTGTCAGCTAACGCTACTTGACGCTTGAACTTTTCCTGGTACAGCTCAGGGTGACGCTGTTCGTACATCGTCAACTTCTGGACCAGATGTGCCAGCGAAGTAAATTCTAATTGAAAAGCCAGATCTCGAATCGGCTTCAACAACCCTAGAGATGCCAGTTCCACAGCTTCCTTTTCTGGGATCCGTGTTGAATAACACCTATTTTTCATCTCCCTGAAGCGTCGAATGAATTCCGCCACAGTTTCTCCACGCTTCTGTCGCATTTGGGCCAAATCGGCAATCCCTGCATCTGCAGCTTCTGAGTGATACTGAATATGAAATTGTTCTTCCAACTGTTTCCACGTACGGATGGAGTCAGGACCCAATGACGTGTACCACCCGAAAGCCGATCCCGTAAGCGATTGTGAGAAGAACCTTACTCGTAGCGGATCCGACACAGAAATCATACCTAATTGTGCCAAATATCGGCTCACGTGTTCGATGGAACTAGCACCTTCTGCCCCACTGAATTTGGTAAACTCAGGGAGCCGATATTTGGGTGGCAATGGAATTAGGTCATAATCACTCGGATACGGCTTTGTATAGCCGATCGCTCTCCTTTTCGGCAAAATACCAAACTGATCCCTCAGGATAGCACCAATCTGCTCCGCTGTTTGTAATCCGGGGACCGAGTGCACACTATCATGACTCGGCCCTGTAGCATAGGTTGCTAACCAAGCTTGCTTATCCGCGTCAGCTCCAGGAACCCCTCCAGCTACTTTCTGTGAGAGATGCATTGGGTTATTGCTATCCGGGATGTATGCGCACATGTAACCATGTGGGATTTCTTTGGGCGGTTCGCTGAAGAACTGGTGGTCTGTAGGATCACCTCCCACTTTGTAAACCACGTAAGCTGGAGCACCATGTGATTCCGCTGCTGCAAGCGCATAAGGCAAAGGAGGCCTAGTCTGGAACGGCAACTCTCCCTTATGGCTTCCCAGAGCGGGTCCAGTCGGAGAATGTTGATGCTTCATTATTTCTTGGACCACCCGTAAAGCCACACGCTCAAAAGCATTAACCAGACTTTCGGAATGCCGGTGCAACGAATGAGCCACTGCATAATTCACCTCCTGCCGCAAAGCTCTGGTACGATCCTCGGACGGGATAGACAGATCCACTCCATCAAGAGCACCCTCAGGTGAAAAACCTCTCCACCTGATACCATGGTTGCGAGTTCTCTCGAAAGAGCCGATGAGATCGGCTTCAAACTGAGCCTTGATTTCGTCGTACCTTTGCTTGTGCTCAGCAGAAAGCTCCTCATAAGAAATCGGATCCTCCCTTGCCATCTTGTTGACTACCACTGACGGAGTCAATGAAGATGACGAAGTCGATGAAGAAGATGCCGATGATGATGATGAAGTCGATGAAGAAGGTCCCACTGGGCGTGCCAGAATGTGTTGTCGGTCAAAACCCGCCGGCGGGCAGCGACAGGCAACACGAGGAGCCGGGAGGCTTCCGGGACGGCTGGTGGGCTCCGGTCCCTCGGTCAACGGCCCAGTGATCTGGCGCGCGCCCTGGCTGAGAGTTGCTAGGCGTGCCACCTGATCCTACACCCGATCAGGAAGGTGTGACGTGTTCAACTCCTGCATACACAGACATGTGTATAGGTCAATCCGAGCCGTGATCGGCTCATTACCTCCTCCCCGGCATCGGCTATGAAGAGCCGATTGCGTCAATACCGGATCGGATCTTTAGAATAGGCAATATGGAAACTGGTACGTATGTATATATTTAAATAAAACTTGCTTCATAAATGCAATCTAATCCAATCCACAACAACTAAGCCCTCACTACACGATCGGAACATCCTACACGTAATTGAGCCTAACAGATACACAAGAGCATCGACAAAACGATCCAAACAGAGAGCGAGAAAACAACTAAAAGCCGATTCCCGAACAGCCTCTATTCAATCAAAAAGCCGACACAGAGCATTCTATCGGATCATTCAACTCGTTTGCAAGGCCTAATCGTGCACATATTGAACCAAGCTTCTAAATACATAGAAGCCAGCCATAACAGATTGGATCTACTGACAGCTACGAAACAAGATAAAACCATCATACCCACGAACAGGTACGATGATCAAACATGCGAGAGTAACGCATAAAGCACAATGAAAGCACCAAAAGAAAAGATTACTCAACGCATGCTAAGATAAATAACGCTACTCGCCATCTACAAGGCTTCAGCACGAGCAACGTATGAGCGAACGAGCAAAGGTAACGCTACCCCCGATCACGCAAGACGTGATCGGGGTCGCGTGGCGCTTACCCGATGAAGAACCCTAAACAGGGGAGGCGATACGCCGAGAGTTGATGATGATTGATTCTCTCTCTCGTTTATTCGCGGTACATATTTATAGTCCGTAGACTTGTTCTCTTTAACTAACCCTAGCCTAACACAACACGAATCTTAACTGTTTATTCCTAATTTACACGGCCTTATGGCCTCCATCTTCCACGCGGGCCCGATTCGCAAGCTTTGTCACGACCGCCTTCCAAGCCCATCTTGCTCCGTGGCCCACTTCTGACCTGGTCAAAATACGGTGATAACAAGATTATAGAATGTATGTTTCAAGTGAAAAAGTGTGGTAATTAGTTGATCCATCACACAAACGCTCATATCCCTACCGTCAAGACGTTATCCTCGTCTTGATTGCTGTTTCCTTAAGTTCCTTGCCGTATATAGATTCTTGTTAGTCCGTGTGCATCTATTGCTTAGCTAATACGTCTCGACAATTATGCTTCAATGTCAGGTTATCAACCCAACCACTTAGCATCCGTTTTCTTTAAAGCTATGATGTTTCTGTGTAACAGCTATCAGCCGAAACATTCCTCTTGATATGTTTCTACCATCGGCTGGATAGCTAATACGGTTGTTACCTTTCTAGTATCGGCTACTGCCGATACAGTTCTTTTGTTCTGTTCTACATCGGCTGTACATAGTCGATGTATCGGAGATGCACACACAATCTTAGGACTTTTTCTATCGGCTGATCTAAGCTAATCCTAGTTGTCTTCCATATCGATCAAACGTGGTCGATCCATCCTTAGTTTTCCATCCTTATCCACACACTTCTATCAGTCGATCTATCGACTGAGAGGTCGGCCTTATACTTATCGCTCATATACCCTTAACCACACTCCATTCGGCTATACGTCACTCAATTGCTGCGCTGACGTAATCGAGTCGATACAACCACACCTAGTTACCTAGAATAACACTTAAGCACATCTCGGTTAAGACAACTGCTTTAGGAATCATCCTTCTACCAAGATAATCGATGCTTTCATCGATCATCTAGAAACCTAATGCATCTTTCCATCAGCTAAACCTCCGTTATTTCCAATCGGCTCTGTTGTAATCTTCAACGAATAGCCGATTCTAATTAGTTGTCCTCCTAAAGCTCTATTTAAGTTTAGTTTCAAATCTTTTTAGGTGTTATGTGAATAGTGTGTTAAATGAGTGTTGAATTGCAGCTTTGTTGTGAAGTAAAATAGCTTTGTGTGCACACTTGAATGTAATGTTGCATTACATGTAGATACGATTACTTTCGGCAACGGTACCTGCGAAATCTCCCCGGAGTCTACGGAGGATGTTCCTGAAGACCGAATGAATGTCACCAAGGAACTGATTGAAGCCCCGAACCAAAGTTCGGAAGATGTTGACATTTCTGACTTCAGTCCCACCAGAAGGCAAGCCCCGGACATATCCCATTACTTTATTTACACCGCAATCTACGTCTATTATATTGTATCTTGCATTAAGTCTAGGAGTTGTAATGAAACCCTAGATGCATGAATCCTAGGAATCCAGTGTAATGCTCCCGAGTCCTTATCGGATAGATGCTCCGCTAATAGGACCGGTAGAAGTCGAGTGATTTCCTGTCACTCGCGCGATATAGGAGTTGCGTGTTTACATTCCTGCAACCACTATAAGGATGACGGACAGGGTCATGTGCTGCATCATGACCTGAAGTTTTACCCTGTCTGTTTTGTTAAAAGTTGATAAGGTCGATCCATGTGGTAGTGGTGGCTAAGTTTTTGAAAGTACTAGCCACATACCGCGAAATATGGTAAGCGGTAAGCCTAGTACCCGAATGGCCCGGCAAATGGACTTGTCTCCACCACTCGACTTTTATTTTATGTTTACACGCACCGACGTGTGGGAGTACGTTCTGCAAGGCAGACAGGAATACGGGTTTTGTAGTCGCGCTACAGACGTATGTCCTGCACACATTGGGTGTGCGTACGGTCCTGCAGTCCCTTGTGGTCGCCCTGATCCATAACCCGGAATATGAGGGAAACGGTTGCTTCGGAATGCCCTGTTGGTGTTCCAAGCGTGTGTGTTAGGTTTACCTTGCAAGGTTAAATTCGATTCGAATCGTCCGCCTCTCACGAGGATTGAGATTGCTTATCCCTTTTACCACATTGAGTAAGAAGTGGAACTAATGATGGATAATCTTGATGGATGATAATCACTACCTTGCTTGCTTAGTGTAGGTGCTAATCTAGAATAAATACTCAACTAGAAAATGAAAGGTAAAATTTGAAAGTAGTTCGTACTCTTTGTTGCTTTTCAGCTGAAAATAAACCCAGAACCCTCACAATGCCTTCATGAGTCTAGTTATGGGCTAAAGTATACCCAATCCCGGGTAAGCCTTGCTGAGTATTAGTATACTCAGCCTTGCTAGTTATATGTTTTGCAGGTAATGTTCTGGAAAACCCTACTCTTCCCTGCCTTAGCCCTGTGCTCTTCCAGAAGGTTGGTCCGTGGAATGGAATCCGTCCTCGGCCAACATTGGTGATACCGAGTGATGTCGTGTCTGGGCTTAGCATGACATCCGTCTTGTCGACGTGCTATAGATCATCACGTATGTTTTCCGCTGCTAAAAGTCTTATCTTAAATAGTTTTTATTGTTTTCTCTAAGTTTGAAACTTTGTACTACTTTTATAAACTCTTGTAATGTAATTCCCTGTTATGTAAATTGTGATGGTGATTGTATCTCTGGACTCACCTTCGTGTGAGGTAACCTTATTTGATCCTGTGTATCGGTGGTTTATCGGGACGTTACCCAACAGGCCAAGGGATTATACCGTTTGAAGCACGTTGGAGCCCTCAGGAATGGACTCACGTACTTGAGCCGGTATAATTCAGGTTGGTTCTGCCACAGCTGGTATCAGAGCTATAAGGTTACTCTGGAGATACATTTTACCTTAAAAATGCTTTCGGTATAAAAGTTTGACCTACAAAATGTTTGGCAAAACCACGTTGGATTCGTTAAGGATTGTACTTAGTACGTAAAGCCCTAGGGTAATGCTTATAAGGGAATTAAAGGTGGCTATAGTATATGTATATATAACTCTAACTACCAGCATTACTTTTCTGCCAAAACTTAAATTCATGCACAACCCCAACTTTATATTCTGTAACAACACATTCGACGATGAGGTAAGGAGGTAAGGATCCTCAGCCAACTGAGGGAGCTTGGCCTTCCCGTCGGTGATGCGAACCGAACGCTGTTTCTCAAGCAGTGGCCTATTGTACCAATTTCGATTGACTACATTGGGAGTATATGGTTCGGCGCAGGGTATGGCGATCGCAGATCATACCCCCGCATTTTGCGGTACCCCCGTGAATACGTTATCTCGATAACGTATGTTAACGTTGTCTGTACGGCGGTAATTGTACAGATGCTGTTTCTATAGTGAACAGTAATGATTGGGGACGCTTTCATGACATGCTGGTATGAAAGGTTCAATATATACATATTGTGTTTTCTGCAGGAATGCTAACCACGATTCGATAGGTTTTGAACGGTTAGGATTATCGACTAGATACTATAGGGAGAGACGTATTTATATGATGCCACCGTACTTAACCACGTAAGACCAAGATTACTTGGCAGTTGTTTTTGTTTGTGAGGACGGGTAGAACGTGCATACATCATGACATCTTGGATTGACCTGATTGCCTTGTTTGTTACATTGATGTACTGAAATATGCGCTTGTATCTGAATGCTTGTTTTGACTTTGTGTGGTAGGAGCCGACATAATCTGCTAGGCTGACCTAAAGTGAGAAAGTCTTTTGTGAATCCCATGGGATGGGTCATGTTTAGACCCTATCACCGATCTTAGCTTGACAGCCGAATCAAACCCTTGATCTTGCTTTTCCTTGAGGATTAAATCTTGATAGTTGTCAGCAAACCCTTGGATCCATTATTCAGTGAATCATCTGTCCTCTCTCCATGTTGTACCATATCTTATTGGCTATTCTGGTTACAACATCTGAAAGTTGCACCTTCAATTTTTGCTCAGATGATTTTGGATACATTAAAAAGAATTTAGGACAATAATTACTTTTTGGATACAATTCTCCTAGCAAAAGTCATGCATTATAACATGTACCATTTTTGGTCAGTGCCTGGAGTTGCATCATCATCGAAAATCCGTAGATTAACTAACGGGTGGGTGTCCAGTACAACCTTCGGGTTATCCCCGAGCTCTTAAGTCTATCTTGTTGCTGTTGGCACTACAGGGTTGCTATTCCTCTTTTGTGGTGGTGTTTAATCACATGACCATGATGCCGTGTCAGAACCTAAGGCCTCATGTGCGCTGCAGCCACATGATTGAGCCATTAGGGGCGCACTGGTGACTAGGTATATGAGAAGTAACCCCACTGCAATCTCTTCTTATGCAACCTTACTAGTGTCCTAACTTCTAATCCTTGTCTAAGGATATAGGACTACCCAGGTGTTAGTTACGAGAGAACGGTTGTAGGATGCGAGTCATATGCATCATTAACTCATGAGGGTATGCATCATACTTCATGTATTACATGTGTGCATGCATTGCAAGTATCATCATCCTTGCATCATGGTGTATGCATCATTTGGTCAACATCATGGCAATTACATTGTGTCATATGCATCATTTCGGTCGTGCATGGGATCTCTCATCCTCATGTTGCACCATCATTCTAATCATACATCTCAGCAGTGCATCATGTTCATGGTTATATATATCGAGCATTGCACTCTGAATTGAAGCATCTTATCATTATCCCTTGATTGCATCGGCATAAATAGGCATGTTTTACAATCAACATCCTCTAAATCATTTAAGTAATAAACTCTGAGCAAGAATACTTCAAACATCACTTTGTCAAACCCTTGTACCATCCTTATTTGTTATCCATGAATTTTGTGATGAATGTCACCGACATTTGTCGTCCTCATGTACAATCTCTTATCTTGTCAAACTCACCTATGTACAATCTCTTCTTACTTTCGTTATACTCATCTCGCCATGCTCTCGTCATCAACCTCAATCTTCTCTAGTGCGATTGCTTCTTGCCATATTTAATGAGTGATTTGCTTCTCTTCCCTTCAGAGCCTTACGTCCGAATCTCGGGACGAGATTCTTTTTAGGGGGGAGGGCTGTGACAGTTCATGTATTTGTAAATTAGATATATTTTGTTAGTGTGAAATATGTGTTTGTTTGTATAAAGTTATGTGTGTTTATGTGAAGTTTTTGAAAATTTAAAAGTACAAGTAAAAAGGGTATTTATGTAATTTTATAAAAGTATGAGTCCTTTTATGCAAATGTTTGGTTTA
This sequence comes from Panicum hallii, assembly GCF_002211085.1. Lineage (NCBI taxonomy): Eukaryota > Viridiplantae > Streptophyta > Magnoliopsida > Poales > Poaceae > Panicum > Panicum hallii. Next base: position 25,767,587 of record NC_038047.1, on the reverse strand, counting down.
CCAAAAGTAACTTTCAAATCTACTCAGGACTAAAGTGTAAAAAGTGCAAGTCATCATGACATGTCTATCCAACCATTATGACGAGTTTATTCCGTCATTATGACGTGTCATAAATACTTGCATTTATATCCTGAATTTTATAAAATTCATCCTTTAGGACAAAAGTAATTCAAATCCAACTTTTATTCAAAAATTCACGTGTAAAAATATAAATTTTGAGTTTTTGAACTTGAGCCCTAAAGCAATGTTGTAGAGTTTGAAAAACTCTCCAACTTTCATTTTGGGCATTTCTTCATTTGGATTTTAAATCAACGGAAAATTTTGTTTTACAAATAGGCCCCTGCAGTTCTCTGATTTTACATATAAGCCCTTGGGGAATTCAAGTTGTCTTTCTTCTCTCCTCTTCCTTATCCTGTCATCTCCCTTCTTTTATTTCCCCACCGGCAGTACAGCTTCCTCCTCATCCTCTCCCTCTCCCTCTCCTCCTCCACTCGGATCGACACAGGCAGCAACAGGCGCTTGAGCTCGCTCGGGCGGCACAGGCAGCAGCGGCCCAAGCGGCAGCCGGCGGGCCCAGGCGATGCAGGAGCGTAGCGCGCGGCCAGGCGCGGGCGCACGCGCGGGCAGTCAGGCATCCGGGCGGCGCCAGAACCAGGGGGGCCCGAGCGGCGGCGGCCCCGAGCGAGCGCGCGTAGCCTTGGGCGGCGCGCAGGCGTGCGGCAGCGGGGCGCGTGCCGGTGCGGCGGCTCGGGCGCAGCCAGGTCGGGACGGGGGCACGGCCCAGGCGGGTGAGGCGCGCGGGCAGGCGGACGTGCGGGGAGCGGAGGCGCGGCGCGCGCGGTGCGGCCCAGCGTGGGCCCAAGGGTGAGCGGCGGCCTGAGCGCTAGCTGCTGGCGGCAGGCGGCCGCAGGAGCGCGCGCGGCAGGCGGGCCCGGGGCGGCGGCCAGGGCGGCTAGCAGCGCTGGCTCGGCCGGGCGGCCGCGGTAGGAGCTGGGCGACGGCTCGGCGCAGCACAGGAGGCACTGGTGACGCGGCATGGAGGTGCACAGGCATGGAGACGCACGGGAGCGAGCCGGCGCAGACGGTTGCGGCGCGTGGGGTGGAAGTGAAGCGGAGCGGCTCGGGTGGCGAGGGCCAGTAGCGCGGGCGCACGGCGGGCATTGGTGGCGTGCGAAACGTGGCGCGGGAGCGCGCTGGCTCGGGTGCGGAGGCAGGCCGGGCGAGCGGAGTCGCGCGTGAGCCGAGCGCAGGAGCGGGAGCTAAAACGTAGCACAGTGAAAGCAGCGCGTCGGCTCGGAAGTGGCGCGGGCTCAGGTGCGGGCGAGCCCGAGGCAGAGCGATGTCGGAGCAGAACGCGCGAACGGCTCAGGAGTGAGCTGATGCGGCGCGACGCAGGCGAGCACTGGCGTCAAGCGAGCACGAGAGCGAGAGCGACATGGTTTAGGCGATGCAGGAGCTCGTGCGCTGGAGAGCCGGTGCAGGTGCTGGAGCGGCAGGAATGTGAGCGGCACCGAGCGAGTGGCGCGAGCGTGCGCGCGGTGGCGTGCGGGCGTTGGCGGTGTGGGTAGCTGTTGAGTGGCCGGAGCAGAGCAGGCCTATGGGCATGAGCAGGTGATGTTGGAGTACGACGTGCCGAGCAACGGCACGCGCAGGAGGAGTTACGGTGGAGGGTTTCCTCGTGAGATGCACGAGGGGCAGCAAGCTGGAAGGAGAGGAGGCAAAATCGAAGGTGACAATTACGGCGAGGCGAGTCGGAAGGAGGAGTTGTGGAGCGAAGGCGGCAGTTAGGCGTGACGAGCTTGGAGGAGTCTCGATGCAACCAAGCATGGTAGTCCTGCAGGAAGTTACGCGAGTGTGCCGGCCGTGTCTCAGCGGCACACGCGTGTGAGAAGTGGAGGCTTAGCCGTGAGCAAGGAAACCTTAAGGTTCGCGGAGGATTTGGCATAGTGAACCAATCCGGCTCTGTCGTCTCGTCCCAGGAGTCCACGACACCCAGCAATTCCTTTTCCTCGTCGATCACTGAGCAAGACCACGAGTCACCTCGGAGATTACCCCTTCGACCATCTTCCACCCACGGCAACCCTCTGCGACGAACTTCTTCGTCATCCACGGAATCTCATCATCGTCGAGCTCTTCTCATCACTGATCCTGTTCACCGCGGGAATTTACTTTCCGCGTGTTCTCCTTCATAACCAAGGCTACCCCAAGGTTTGCCCTGATTCGTTAAATCTTTTTAATGCCGGCGATTCCTTTACCGGAATATTGCCGTTAACTTCTTGTTATCTGTTTTCCCGGACCAGGGACTTGATTACTATGTTTTAGAAAGTTCTAGGGTGTTCTCTGTAATTTTTCCAGAACTTTCTTTATTTCAAATCCGTGAACTTTTACATTTCATAGATTTTCGTAAGAAGTTCATAGAAGTACGAAATCAGTTTCGTTTTAAACCTTAAGTCAAGACCTACGAGTTTTATGTTGTGATTTTGAGTGAAAGTCTTTGATTTGTAATCTAGGTTAAATCTTAGGAAATGAATGCTTTATTGTGTCTTTTGTGATATGCATGTGTTGTAGCTGAGTATAGATTATAGAATGTATGTTTCAAGTGAAAAAGTGTGGTAATTAGTTGATCCATCACACAAACGCTCATATCCCTACCGTCAAGACGTTATCCTCGTCTTGATTGCTGTTTCCTTAAGTTCCTTGCCGTATATAGATTCTTGTTAGTCCGTGTGCATCTATTGCTTAGCTAATACGTCTCGACAATTATGCTTCAATGTCAGGTTATCAACCCAACCACTTAGCATCCGTTTTCTTTAAAGCTATGATGTTTCTGTGTAACAGCTATCAGCCGAAACATTCCTCTTGATATGTTTCTACCATCGGCTGGATAGCTGATACGGTTGTTACCTTTCTAGTATCGGCTACTGCCGATACAGTTCTTTTGTTCTGTTCTACATCGGCTGTACATAGTCGATGTATCGGAGATGCACACACAATCTTAGGACTTTTTCTATCGGCTGATCTAAGCTAATCCTAGTTGTCTTCCATATCGATCAAACGTGGTCGATCCATCCTTAGTTTTCCATCCTTATCCACACACTTCTATCAGTCGATCTATCGACTGAGAGGTCGGCCTTATACTTATCGCTCATATACCCTTAACCACACTCCATTCGGCTATACGTCACTCAATTGCTGCGCTGACGTAATCGAGTCGATACAACCACACCTAGTTACCTAGAATAACACTTAAGCACATCTCGGTTAAGACAACTGCTTTAGGAATCATCCTTCTACCAAGATAATCGATGCTTTCATTGATCATCTAGAAACCTAATGCATCTTTCCATCAGCTAAACCTCCGTTATTTCCAATCGGCTCTGTTGTAATCTTCAACGAATAGCCGATTCTAATTAGTTGTCCTCCTAAAGCTCTATTTAAGTTTAGTTTCAAATCTTTTTAGGTGTTATGTGAATAGTGTGTTAAATGAGTGTTGAATTGCAGCTTTGTTGTGAAGTAAAATAGCTTTGTGTGCACACTTGAATGTAATGTTGCATTACATGTAGATACGATTACTTTCGGCAACGGTACCTGCGAAATCTCCCCGGAGTCTACGGAGGATGTTCCTGAAGACCGAATGAATGTCACCAAGGAACTGATTGAAGCCCCGAACCAAAGTTCGGAAGATGTTGACATTTCTGACTTCAGTCCCACCAGAAGGCAAGCCCCGGACATATCCCATTACTTTATTTACACCGCAATCTACGTCTATTATATTGTATCTTGCATTAAGTCTAGGAGTTGTAATGAAACCCTAGATGCATGAATCCTAGGAATCCAGTGTAATGCTCCCGAGTCCTTATCGGATAGATGCTCCGCTAATAGGACCGGTAGAAGTCGAGTGATTTCCTGTCACTCGCGCGATATAGGAGTTGCGTGTTTACATTCCTGCAACCACTATAAGGATGACGGACAGGGTCATGTGCTGCATCATGACCTGAAGTTTTACCCTGTCTGTTTTGTTAAAAGTTGATAAGGTCGATCCATGTGGTAGTGGTGGCTAAGTTTTTGAAAGTACTAGCCACATACCGCGAAATATGGTAAGCGGTAAGCCTAGTACCCGAATGGCCCGGCAAATGGACTTGTCTCCACCACTCGACTTTTATTTTATGTTTACACGCACCGACGTGTGGGAGTACGTTCTGCAAGGCAGACAGGAATACGGGTTTTGTAGTCGCGCTACAGACGTATGTCCTGCACACATTGGGTGTGCGTACGGTCCTGCAGTCCCTTGTGGTCGCCCTGATCCATAACCCGGAATATGAGGGAAACGGTTGCTTCGGAATGCCCTGTTGGTGTTCCAAGCGTGTGTGTTAGGTTTACCTTGCAAGGTTAAATTCGATTCGAATCGTCCGCCTCTCACGAGGATTGAGATTGCTTATCCCTTTTACCACATTGAGTAAGAAGTGGAACTAATGATGGATAATCTTGATGGATGATAATCACTACCTTGCTTGCTTAGTGTAGGTGCTAATCTAGAATAAATACTCAACTAGAAAATGAAAGGTAAAATTTGAAAGTAGTTCGTACTCTTTGTTGCTTTTCAGCTGAAAATAAACCCAGAACCCTCACAATGCCTTCATGAGTCTAGTTATGGGCTAAAGTATACCCAATCCCGGGTAAGCCTTGCTGAGTATTAGTATACTCAGCCTTGCTAGTTATATGTTTTGCAGGTAATGTTCTGGAAAACCCTACTCTTCCCTGCCTTAGCCCTGTGCTCTTCCAGAAGGTTGGTCCGTGGAATGGAATCCGTCCTCGGCCAACATTGGTGATACCGAGTGATGTCGTGTCTGGGCTTAGCATGACATCCGTCTTGTCGACGTGCTATAGATCATCGCGTATGTTTTCCGCTGCTAAAAGTCTTATCTTAAATAGTTTGTATTGTTTTCTCTAAGTTTGAAACTTTGTACTACTTTTATAAACTCTTGTAATGTAATTCCCTGTTATGTAAATTGTGATGGTGATTGTATCTCTGGACTCACCTTCGTGTGAGGTAACCTTATTTGATCCTGTGTATCGGTGGTTTTTCGGGACGTTACCCGACAGGCCAAGGGATTATACCGTTTGAAGCACGTTGGAGCCCTCAGGAATGGACTCACGTACTTGAGCCGGTATAATTCAGGTTGGTTCTGCCACAGGATCCGTCCCCGGCTGGCAGTGACCCTCCGGAATGACAACATGCCTTGGGCTGAGCATGGCGTCAACCTTTGCGACGCATGAAGTCGCGTGTTTATTTACCTTCCGCTGCGAGCATGAACAAACTGTTTAGCTTGTCGGTTTGAACACTGTTTGTATAAGATTTACTTTAAGTTTGAACAAGGTTTGTAACAATATTTGCATATTGGTAAATTAAAAGTTGATAAGCTGTACTGTGATTGTAAACTCGCCTTCGTGTGAGGTAAACCTACTTCGATCCTATTGAACCGTGGTTGTATCAGGCGGAGACCCGACAGACCAATGGGTTGTTCCGTTTGAAGTGCGTTGAGTTAAGATTGGTTGTATAACAATGATTAGCGCACTTGAGCCGGAATAATTCAGACGGTTCTGCCACAGTATTCCTTCTCAATCAGATTGCCTACTACCTGCACCAATAATCTTGCAGAATATGAAGCGGTGCATAAAGGTATGGAGTTGCTTCTTAAGGCCGGAGCTGAAGCAGTAGAAGTTTTCGGGGATTCGAAATTGGTGATCTCTCAGCTCACAGAGGAATACATGTGTGAGTGAGTTACTTTTCCCGTTGTGGGTGCAATGTCAAGAGCTGATAGCCCAATTCAGGAACATAAATTTCTATTGGATACCTAGGGCTCGGAATTCGGAGGCCAATGATTTGGCACAACTGGCTTCAGGATAGAAAGCCGACGGACCCAATTATCCAGTGCACCTATTAGACCAGGGAGATTGGAGAGCCGATATCTTCAATTACTTGAAGGATTCGGCTCGGGGGGCACCCAAGAGGATACGTTATAAAGCCATGAGATATGTCCTGATAGGGGACGACATGTTCTACAGGACTTTAGAAGGACTGTTGCTTAAATGCTTGGGGCCGGTTGAGTCCAATCGGCTCTTACATCAGGTCCACGAAGGAACTTGTGGGACTCATCAATCGGCCCACAAGATGAAGTGGCTGATTAGGCGATCAGGGTACTACTGGCCCACCATGCTTGAAGATTGTTTTAAGTATTATAAAGGATGTCAAGCGTGTCAGAGGTTTGGGAAAATTCAGATGGTACCAGCGTCAGTGATGAACCCCATTATTAAACCATGGCCGTTCAGAGGCTGGGGCATGGACATGATCGGCAAAATTAATCCTCCATCCAGCAAAGGCCACCAGTTTATTTTGGCCATCACGGACTACTTTACCAAGTGGGTAGAGGCGATCCCTATGAAGTCGGTGGCATCCAGAGATATTATTCAGTTCATCAAGGAACATATCATTCATAGGTTCGGGATCCCTCAGACTATTACAACAGATGGAGGTTCGGTCTTTATTTCAGAGGAATTCAAGAAGTTTGCCCTCGACATGGGCATCAAGTTGATCAGGTCGTCTCCATATTATGCCCAGGCAAATGGACAAGCTGAAGCATCCAATCAGAGCCTCATCAAGTTGATTAAGAGGAAGATTGATGAGTACCCTAGGCGTTGGCATGAGGTCTTATCAGAGGCGTTGTGGGCATACCGTACATCTTGCCATGGGGCCACGAAAACTTCCCCTTATCACCTAGTCTATGGGTAGGAGGCTGTTTTACCATGGGAAATTACGGCCGGATCGAGGCGCGTAGAGTTCCAGAATGACTTAACAACTGAAGAGTATGCTACTCTGATGAATGATAATGTTGAGGACCTCATGGAGCTCAGGCTTTGGTCACTTGAGAAGATCAAAGAAAATAAGGCCAAAGTAGCCCGTGCGTACAATAAGAAGGCCAAGCCGAAAGAATTCCAGGTAGAAGATCTGGTTTGGGAAGCAGTACTACCATTGGGAACTAAAGACGCAGCGTATGGCAAGTGGTCCCCAAACTGGCACAGGCCGTATAGGGTTGACCAAGTTCTGTCTGGGAATGCATATATGCTTGAAGGATTAGACGGCGTCAAGTTCCCGGTGGCGGTCAACGGTCAACATCTCAAGAGATACTTCCCGAGTATGTGGGATGATGAGTGATAAAGCCGATGCAACCAACGGGCCTGAATAAGGGAGTGCCGAAGCTGCGCGGAAGGGTACAAACCGACAAGACCCGATGGCTCGTGTATGCGAAACTGGTAACGCGTGCCGAAATGAAAGCAAGGAAAGAAGGCCGATGCGTGCAGTCGGCCCACATAATAAAGAAAAGCATTTCATGCCCAACACATTAAGTTGTCAAAATAGCCAATGTGAGACCGTCGACTCTAGATTTTGTTGAAGTGCCCAACATATTGGGACCATCGAACAGCCGATGTGTGACCATCAACTTTAGGGTTGAAAATGTACACATACAAGTTTATCTGTTAAAGGAGCAAGCCTGCTGGAGAAACTCATCGATGGCAGCGATGACATCGAGACGGACACGATCAACTTCAGCAGTCACTGCTTCATCCTCCTCATCCACCCCTAGCATCACCTGCTTACTCAGAGCACTCAACTCAGCCAGATCCACCTTCAGTTGAGCAGTTAGGGCTTCTGCTTCCCATTTGGAGCTGGCAATAAGGTCTTTCTCTTCCTGAATGCGCTGCTCAGTGGCCCGGACTCTAGCCTTAAGGTCTTCTAGGTCCTTCTCCACAAGAAGAAGCCGTTGAGTGGGAGCAGATGTGTCAGCCTTGGCGTCCAGAACAGCTTTCTTCTCATTGACCGATCGGCACCTCTCGGCAATGTTGGCTCTCAAGGGTGTTTGAGAGCGATGGGTCTCAATCCTATGACGAGCTTGAGCTACTCTTGCCCGAAAGGAAGGGAGGTGCCCGGCCGGCAAGAGCTTGACTTGAAGAGCCACGGGAAGCTGAGAGATGATCTCCCCGAGGATCTGCTTTACCGCACTAGAATCCTGGACCAGGGCGTTAATCGAACCTGACATAAGGTCCTTCACACAGAGAAGATGACTGGCGACTCTGGTCGAATCCGGTTGAGGATCATTGGCTTCTAATATGGCCGATCCAATGGATGCAGGATCAAATGCAAGCAGTTCTGAGAGGTTCAGGCCCTGAAGGGAGGCATGTGAGTAGAGCAGCACAGAAAAGAACGAGAATGATCTGGGGGGTAAAACATACCTGTCCTGAAGTGGCGACAGCCGATGAAGAAGCGATCGGCTCCTGAAGGTGCATCCCTTCTGGAGGAGGAACGTTGTCCATGGGAGAAGCGAAGGTCGGCTCTTGAGGGTTTACCCTTTCAGAAGGAGGAGCGGCAGCCGACGAAACAGCAGTCGGCTCTGGCAGGCGCGTCCCTTTCGAAGGAAGATTAGCAGTCGCCGAGGCGACAGCTAGCCTCTCCAGAGAGGAGCCAATGACCGATGCGGCCACAACCGGCTCCTGCCGATCTTGTGGGGTGACCGGAGCATCAATCAGCGCCGGAAGGCCATCCAAAGCTGTTGGGTCAGGATCATGAAGGGTAATCAGAGCATTGATAGGCACTTCCACGTCCTCTGGAACTTCTGAAGCTGAGTCTTTTTGGCATGGGGGTTACTCCCCACTGGAACTGTCCATGATGATGGGCTGCAAGAAAAGGGTACGTAATTGAGAAGAATGTACATGAACAGAAGGTCAATTACAAAAGAGGTGATCCAAACCTGGCTAGCAGCTAGAGCTTCTTGACTGGGAGAAGATGGCCCAGCTGCTTTCCGGATTTTCCTGACAAGCACCTTCCTTGTCTTAGCATGGGCCTGGGGGCCAACAGCGTCAGAAGATCATCTCCGTTTGGGGGTCAGCTTTGCGGTGTTGGACTGGATCTGCATGATACTTTTTGAAGGACGAGGTGTGTTCTTGCCAAAGAGAACAACAGGGGCAATTGGTGAGAACTGGAAGATAGATCCATCATCATTCTTGGGCTCTGGGCCATCCTCCTGCTGCACAAAGAGTAAATGGAATTAGAAAGATTCAGTGAGGTCCAAAGGAGAAAATGATAGGCAGACGGTAATACCTCTCCTTCAGGGATTTCATACTCAGCGTGAATCTGCTGCAGCATCGGCCCCAAGGCTCTCCGGAAAATATGAGTCTTCCACATCAACCACCAGTCCGAGAAGTCGACAGCCGAAGAAACAAAGGCAAGATCAACAGGAATCGAGATGAAAAGGTCTGAAAACAGACTGTAGCATCTTTGGGTGGTGACGGTGTTAGGAAGGTCCACCCTATTTGATGTTAAATGATGAAGGAGGAAATGTAGAGGCACTTGCCCAAGACCAAATTGCCGGGCTGCTACGACCAGCTGGTAAAATTCATATCCCGGTTTGATGATCCGGTTGGAGGTGCTCATGCCGACTGAGAGGAGGCAAGGACGAATCATGATGGAGTACAGGCGCCTGGTGTCGATATCGTTGGCAAAATCAGCCAATCGGAATGTGGTCGGGCTCTCAAAGATTTCAGACTCAGCATAGAGAAGGAAGATTGGGTTGTCCAGGCCTTTGTAAAAAATCTTAAACCATCATGAGGCATCTGAAGGATTTAACTTGCCACCAAGCCGCTCTTAACCGTGAGCACGGCTGATATATCAGTTTTCACTCTGCAGTGGTTGTACACTTTACCCACAAGTCGTGTTTCCCTTCATGCCCGGGTTTGCAAGGCCCTTAAACACTTCCAAGGTGAGTGGCAGGGATTCACTACAAGGCCTTTACAAAGATTCCCTAACTTATGACAATCCGCTAAGGTTTCAAGCCAAAGCGGTCATAACTCTCCCTAATGAGGAAACGTCTTAGCCAAGGACCACATATATCAATATGCCTCAACAGGACCGAGCTATACCCCGATGATGCAACCCCTCTTGCCCTTTCAGTAAGATTATCATAAGCTAAGATTTCTAATTAATTAGCCAAGACCAGAGCTATGTAGTATTGTGGTTGCACCGTTTTCCTAGGCGGTTCTCCATGTTCCAATTAATACGATGATCTTAATTATATCCAACAAAATATTCCACAACATGGGTAAACCAGTGTAACATGATTTTTAGATTATCCAATCAAAATCTAAGTAAAAGCAACTAGCGTAGCTACAACATGAATATAACAATATAAATACCCAGGTTTAATCAAGGAAGTTCAATTGAAACTAGGCACATCCTTAATTGGGATACCACCATATTCTAGTGACATGCATGCATATAAGGTAAATGTCTATTTATAAAATTATTGGGACTGGAGCATGATCAAGGACCACTTGCCTTCCTTAATGAACTGCTGCTGCTTGGGAACATCTTCGAAGCTCGGCTCTTGCGGACCCTCGAACTGCGTATTGTCTATCGTAGCACACAAATACATACAAGCAAAAAGATACAATAAATAAGAAATAGTACACCAATCAATATAAACAGAGCAAAATAATGTAATAAAACTACTGCATATGTCGTAAGGATCACGTGAGCGCAAGAATCGATTAAAACGGAGTTAAAACGGAGAAATTAGGGCTAAAACATGATTCCAGGGGCTTATTTGTGAAATATTTGAAACTAGAAGGGCTCTGGACAAAGAAACCGAGGACTAAAACCTAATTAAACCTCAGACCTAGGCTATAGATTGAAAAACAGAAGGGTTAAGGATGGCGGGTTCTATTTTAGAAAAAGACAGGGGCCTAAACAGAAGAAATAGGACCTATTCGCGATTACTTTTGAACTGACATGGACTGCAGGTTGATTTCTAAAAAACTTAAGGGCTAAACCACAAAAAGCCATAGGTTGACCAGTAATAGATTTGTTTGACTCGAGTTAGAACTGATCTGGACCGTCGAATCTAGATCTAAGGGCGGGGATGTGGCTGGCGGTGCGGGCGGCGGCGCGGGGTGCGGGCGGCGGCGCGGGGTGCCGGCGACGAGGTCAACGTGATGGCGGGCGGCGGAGCTTCGCCGGAGTTACGCGAAATCGCGATTCCGGCCTCGGGTTTGGCTCAGGTTTGGTCTAGGAGATAGCCCGCGTGACGGGGAACTCAATTGGGGGGTTGCGAAGGGGCATCGAGGACCATAGGCGTCGGCTGGCGGGGAGAAGCGGCGCGGAGCGACGGCGAGGCCGTGCGGGCGGGCATGGGAAGCAAGAGAGGGGAAAAAAGAGCGGTGTGTGAGGACCCTTACCCCACCGCGGTGCTCCAGCGGCGCTCGTTCGACGACGGGAAGCAGTGAAGCGGCGGCGCGGCGAGCTCCCGAGCTTTGGCAATGGCGGCGGCAGTGGAGGCTCAGGTTGCTAGGGTTTGCGGCTGAGGCGGCGGCTGCAGGTTGAGGATGAGGATCTAGGGCGGGGGTCAGAGCCTTAAATAGTGGTAGCAGCCGGCCTAGGCGTGCAGGCCCATGGCCCCATGCGGCGGAGCAGCGGCGCTGCACCGGGGGTCGGACTCGGCCTCGAGCCTGAGCCTGGCTCGAGGTCAAGGATGACCCTAGCGGGTGGGCCCAGGTGGTCAGCAGAAGTGTAGGAGAAGGAAAGGAAAAGCAGGCCGCGCGGGCGACCTGGGCTGGGGGAGGTGTACGGGCCGCGCGCGGGAGGGAAGGGAGAGAAGGGAAGGAGGGGAGGCTGTGGGCCGGGCCGCAAGGGGAGAAAAGAAAGGGAAAAGGAAAAAGGAAAGTGGGCCGGCCCAAATAGGAAAAAGAGAGGGAAAATAAATATTTTTCAAATACATTTGAATTTGAATTTGAATTTTAAATTCAAATGGAAGAAAACCAATAAAACAATGCAAAGGGCATGAAATGCACAAAACCTATATTTCCTTATATTTCTTTTTATGTTTTATTAAATTGATATTAATTCATGATAATGCTCTAAAATCAAAAGGAATTTGAATTAAAACCTTATGAATCCTAAATGGATCCTAACAAAGTTTGTTTAAACTCCTAGTTTGAAAATTAGGGTGTTACAGACAGCCATCAAGTCGCTAGCACTAGTCAATTTCATGGCAGAGTGGCGAGAAAACCAAGTGGAAGCCCCAACCAACCAGCCAGTGCATTGGGCCATGTACTTTGACGGCTCACTCAAGCTCGGTGGCAGTGGTGCGGGAGTACTTTTCATCAGGCCGAGAGGAGAACAGCTCAAGTACATGTTTCAAATACTATTCGAGGTATCTAACAACGAAGCCGAGTACGAAGCATTATTGCATGGGCTACGCCTGGCAGTCTTCCTGGGCATCAAGTGACTACTTGTCTACGGTGATTCCTTACTGGTTGTTCAACAAGTTAATAAGGAGTGAGACTTCAACAAGGACACCATGGACGCCTACGTTATGGAAATACGCAAGCTCGAGAAAAAGTTCTCGGGGCTGAAAATTCACCATGTGATTCGCGACAACAATATGGGTGTGGATGTGCTCTCCAAATTGGGTTCTGATCGAGCTAATGTCCCACCGAGATTTTTCATTCACGAGTTGCATCACCCTTCCATTAGGGCACCAGACTCAAGTTCCATCGCTCAGGGTCCCAAGGAACCCGACCGAGAGGTCTTGATGATCGAGGTCGACTGGAGGGTGGCCTTAATCGATTACATCCAGGAGCACAAACTACCCCCTGGCATCGACCCAAAAAGCGTTGAAGCTACTCACATCCTACAGTGCAGCAAAGGGTATGTTCTAGTTAGGGCAATCTGTACAAGCGTGGATCAGCATAAGGCATACTCATGAAGTGTGTTAGCACGGAGGAGGGCAAACAGATACTCCAAGAGATTCATGAAGGCGTGTGCGGGAACCACACAGCTTCTCGCACACTAGTCGGCAAGGCATTTCGATCTAGTTTTGACTGGCCAACTGCTCGGGCAGATGCCGAAGCACTCGTTCGCTGTTGCACCAACTGCTAATTCTTTGGCAAACAACCTCATGTCTCGGCTCATAACCTCATCACCATACCACCTTCATGGCCATTTGCATGCTGGGGCCTAGACATGATAGGGCCCTTAACAACTGCGCTAGGAGGTTTCACACACGTGTGGGTGGCCATCCACAAGTTTACCAAGTGGATCGAGTACAAGCCAATTGCAACGCTCATAGCGGATCGAGTGATTACTTTCATCTGCGACATCTTACATCATTTTGGCTTCCCCAACACAATCGTTATAGATTTGGGATCCAATTTCCACTCGCATCAGTTCTGGGATTTTTGTGAACGCAGCTCCATCAAAGTCAAATATGTTTCAGTGGCTCATCCGTGAGCCAATGGCCAGGTTGAGCGCGCCAACAGCTTGATTCTTGATGGATTGAAGAAAAGACTCTATGATGAGAACAGTAAAAAGGGCGGCAAGTGGATCAATGAGATCTCATCATTAGTCTGGGGGCTTCGCACATAACCAAGCAAAGCCACAGGACAGTCACCTTTCTTTCTCGTATATAGGTCTGAAGTACCAGCTGACGTGATGTGGAAGTCTCCACGACTAGAGATGTTTGAAGAAGGCAGGGGTAACACTGCAAGACATATCGAGCTTGACTCAACTGAGGAAATCCGATGCAACGTATTGTTGCAGTTGGCCCACTACTTACAAGGGGTTCGTCGCTACCATGATAGGAACGTTCAACGACGCTCTTTCAACATTGGAGATATGGTCCTTCGACACATCCAGGATGATATCGGACTACACAAGCTCAACTCACGATGGGAAGGACCTTTCATTGTGCACAAGGTTACAAGCCCTGGATCTTATCGCTTACAGTACTCTGATGGCCAGGAGGTACCAAATTCTTGGAATATTGAGCATCTACGTCATTTTCATTCTTGATCAACTAGGGACATCTTTTATTGCTGCCTGGAGATGGATACTTCCAGTACAACTCCATTCTACTGGTTTACAACTCGTATTACGTGCAAGTTTGCTGAAGGGGCCTTGGTCCCATATTTCTAGTACCTAATTACTAGTTTCCGACTAGTCTCTTGGGTTACTGAAGGGACTTTGTGCTTATACTTCCAGTACGACTCCATTTTACTGGTTTACAACTGTACTACGAGCAAGTTAACTGAAGGGGCCTCGCTCCCTTATTTCCAGTAACATATTACTAGTTTTCGACTTGTACACTATGTTATTGAAGGGGCCTCGCTCCCTTATTTCCAGTAACATATTACTAGTTTTTGACTTGTACACTATGTTATTGAAGGGGCCTTGCTCCCATGGCAAGAAGTTTACTAGTTTACGACTAGTTCTACACATGTTCGACTACTTCGATTACTCATCTTGACTACAATCCTAGTCGGTATCGACTCCAACTAGATGGCTTCATCGACTGCTCAAGCACCAGCGGCTACTTGCTCAATGCCTGGGCTCAGGGCTAGCGCCACCTTTCTGCTATGACTACCTTATGCTTATCATCTGGCTCCTGGCTTGGGGTCTTGATGCAACAAGGCACTCAGCGTGCCTCAAGGGACAGCTCTCATGCTTACATGTTGGACACTGTACAATACTCGACAATACCTGATCCAAGAGGCTTCTTAAGATTTGTCTTGGGTAGATGTTTGTTAACCATTATTTTAGGGATTTTATTCTGAAATAAGGGGTTTGTTCAAATTATTACCCAGAGGTCTCATTTAGTCATTGGCTCAGGGCACAAAGATTGATTTGAGAGGTAATTTTGGGTGTTTGTTGGGGATGTTATTTGTTTTACCATTTTTTAGGGAATTCATCCGAAAAAAAAGGTTTTCAAATTTACTACACCAATTTGCCTATGTTCACCATCAAATCTTTGCCGTCATTTATTGCATGCCACGATTCTTTGGATCCTTTATTCCAAAACCTTGGGGATTTGGATTCAAGGCTCGGGGGCTACAGGACACGTGTCATCAATACTTATTTTTCAAATCTGCTCGAAGATAAGGATAGAAGACTCAAGATTAAATTGACCCTCAGCCTAATTCTACGAGTCAACCTAAGGCTGGGGGCTACTCCATATGGAGTGCGAGTTTAATCGCACCCCATATAAAGAAAACTGGACAACTACTCGGGGCATGAGCACCTCACAGCCTCAACGCAGCTAAGGAAGTACTCGGAGGACACCTTCAAGATGAAGTTCGGGAGAACACAAAGACGCCCTTAGAAATACTCGGACGCCTGCAGTACTCGGCTACGAAGAGCTCGGGGGCTTGTCAGACCCGGGCACACGGGACTGTCCACGTGGCACACTTCTCCAAGGATATGGGATGGGACATAGCCCACACGCTACATCTGTTGTAACGACTCATAATGCAGTAGGATTACTCGTAATGCATTCCTTTGCACCTTCAAATTCCTGATCTCGGCGACTCCCTACCTACAAACTCACCACCTCGGTGGGCGTGGCGGTAAAACACCGACAGGTGGCTTCGGGATGCTCATACTAAGGTTGTTGTCGGTTGTCCCACCAGGCGTGCCAAAAGTGTGTTGACGCAAAAAACCCGTCAATTGGTTTTCCGCGTGACCCCACATAAGGACCTGGGAGATTTACTTTACTCTGGCGCAGACTCCAAATAGCTTCACGTAGGTGCAAGGTGTGCCAATCAATTTGACCTGCAATTGAAAAGGAATAAGATGTTGTCAAATACTAGAATGTATCGGTTGGTATTCCGAATCATTCCACAAGGGGCATCGGCTAGAGATCTGATACAGGTTTATAAGCAATCGGCTTAGGATCAGCTGATTTCACTATGAGAACAGTATTAATTTTATTTAAAATGGTTTGTAAGCAACACCTAGATGCAGATCTGATCGACTATACTTAACACAATAGATTAGAATAATGAAATTGCAATTGAAAGCTGATAGATGTTCTGAATCTAAGCAGGATAATTGTGATAAAAGCCAAACTAAACAAGACTAGATGACTTAATTGTCGGTGTTTTACTGACACGCCCACTGAGGGATACCCCCGAGGTGGTGAGTTTGTATGTAGGGTGTCGCCGAGATTACGAACTCGAAGGTGCAAGGAATATAAAGGTTAGACAGGTTCGAGCTGCTGAGAGCGTAATACCCTACATACTGTGTGGTCTGTATTGCCTTAGGAGGTGATCGGGTGATCTGATGTTTGGAGGGGGTCTCTGCCCACCCTTATATAGTTTGGGGGGACAGGGTTATATGGAAGTCCTAGTCGGATACGAGCCCAAGAGTCCTACCCGAGTACTTTTTGGGTGGTATCCGACTAGTTTTACTACTGTATGAGTAGTCCCACTATGCTACGAGTACTTACAATTGGTGTAGGGCGTGGCTATTTCCCACCCCTTATCCTGTAAGATGTAGGCCGTGTGCGCAGTCCCGTGGGCTCGGGTCTAACAAGCCCCCGAGCTCTTCGTAGTTGAGTACTGCAGGCTTCTGAGTATTTCTGAAGGTGTCTTCGAGTTCTTCCGAACTTCATCTTGAATGTGTCTTCCGAGTACTTCCTTGGCTGCATCGTGGTTGTGAGGTGCTCAAGGCCCGAGAAGTTTGTCAAGTCTTCTTTTATATAGGGTGCGATTGAACTTGCACTCCATATGGAGTAGCCCTTGAGCCTTAGGTTGACTCATAGAATGTCACACACGGTTTTTAAAGGACAAAACCGAATGCATAACTATATGTATGCCAGGATCAAGTTCCATACATATAGTGACTTCATCAGTGAATAATCATCAAAGGTATCACGAAAAGAGAATTAAAAGACTATAAAGATTATCAGAGTTATACAGCTTATCTTGGAAGCGAAGACTCCAAACTTCACAGGCAATCGACCGGGGGTTGCATAGGCCTAGAACTTAGCATCATTTTCAAAAGACTTCACATCACTTTCTCCTCTGAGCAGCAATTATAACAAGCATGAGTACACTTATGGTTGGTACTCAGCAAGTGTTGAGAATTATATGATATGAAGGCCAAAATTAAGGAAAGGCTGACTGGCTTACTGCAATAAGTAATTTTAGTTGGTCAAATTTTATTAGCACCTGATTACTAAGGTATAAGTTCATACCAAAACCCACATTAAAAGAGAGAGAGAAGAGATCCAGCAGAAGCATAACCATAACCATAAACATGGTCCACGATTTAATTCATCTTCAAATTCAATTATCATATGAGGGTCCAAGACGCTCTTAACCATGATCACGGCTGATATATCAGTTTTCACTCTGCAGAGTTGTACACTTTACCCACAATTTATGTCTCCCAATTTGCCCGAGGTAGCTAGCCTCTTAAAGACTTCCGAGATGAGTGGCAAGGATTTACTACGAGACCTTTACAAAGATTCCCTAACTTATGACAATCCACTAAGGTTTCAAGTCAAAACAGTCATAACCCTCCCTAATAATGTAATACCTTAGCCGAGGACCACATATATCAATATGCCTCAAGAGGACTGAGCTATACCCTGATGATGCAACCCCACTTACTATTTTGGTAAGATTATCATAAGCTAGAGTCTCTAATTAATTAGCCAAGACCAGAGCCATATAGTATTGTGGTTGCACTATTTTTCTGGGTGGTTCTCCATGTTCCGATTAAAACATATGATCTTGTGATTGATAACACAAAGAGCATGAACATGGATAAAACAGGTATAACATCATCATTGTTGTCATCATGGTTGTATATTATTCCCAAACCAGAACCAGTTATAGCAACTAAGCACTAGCTACCCAACATAAAGGTAAAACCCAGGTTGACAAGGAATAATCATAAAGACTAGGCATATCATTAATTAGAATCCATCAAAATTAGGACACATGGATGCATATAGAAAAGTTATATTTATTGTGATTATTAGGACAAAAGCATGATCAAGGAAACAGTTGCCTTTCTTTTAGAGAATAGCTGCTCAGAGTCTTCAACTCTTGTTCTTGAAACTCTAAATCTTCAAAGCTCTTGGATCACGCTCCTTCTAAGTCACACAAACATCGGACCCAAGCATACAAGCAAGCAAACAAACAAAAACGACTAAGAACAAATACAGCAACCAAAAGGAAAGCTTTAAAAGAGCATACTAAAGAACAGGGCTTGCTGCTACGGTCATGAGAGCGCAAGAAACGCGGAAAATGGAGCTAGGGTTGAAAAGAAAAAACTATTGGAAGATTTGTGTTATAAAAGAAATAAAAATAACTATAGGCTTTCATTTATTTTAATTTAGAAAACTAATGTAAAAGATATAAAAGAGAATATCGCTAATTATAATTAACTTATATTATATTTGCATCTATAAAGACGAGGTACACTTAGTCAAATTTTTTATATAATTGTCTATGTATGAATTATCCGAATTAAATAATTAATTAGAAAGAAACCGGTGAGAGCATCTAAATGTCGAACTTTATGGTTCATGTTGAACTAAGCAAATTAAATTACAAACACATTTATGTCAATATTAATCAAATTAACATTAATTAAGAAAACCGGAATAAAGACTTAATTGAATTTTAATTGGAAAACTAGATGAGAGGACATTAATCAATATTAAATTTTAAAAACAGGAATTATGGTACAACAGCACTACAAAACGATAGCTTAGGGTTTTAGAAGACTAACGCAAAAAGAACGGATCGAAACGGATCTAAAACATGGAAACTACGCATGAAACAATGTTGCAGGGACCGATACGTAATTAACTATAGACTTCAGGGGCTAGCAGCAAAGAATTACAACACATAGAAAATAGTGCTTGCAAATTAGGAAAAGTTTAGGGTTAGATCTAAAAAATTCCATGGTGGGGCTGGATTGAGAAGATGTAATAGATCCAGGGGGTTTTCTAAAATTTTGGCAAGACACAGAAAATTACACGATAATTACTGAATTCCTCGAGGCCTAAATTGCAAAAAGCTCGAAACAGCCCCAGTGGTGGCCGGCGGGCACAATTTCTCAAATTTCCACCATTCTAGGGCACGAGAGGTTGCAAGGAGCGGGGCAAATGAAAGAGGATGACGATGGGATTCGATTCCATACCTTACTTACCGCGGGGATGCATCGTAGTGGTTGAATTTCGTCGAAGAATTGGGCGGCAGCGGTCTATTCATCCTATTTTTGGGCGACGGTACTTTTGGTGGTGGCGCTGGGCATCAGGGGGTGGGGCAAGGGCGGCACACAAGGGAAGGCAGGGCGCTCAGGTAGTGCGCGCAGGGCAGGAGCGGCACGGCAGCAGGGAACGGCACAACTGCAAGGGCCTGCGGGCTGGGTGGTGGTTCTGCTCGTGCGTAGCAAGGGCCTGCGGCAGAACAAGAGATGCAGGGTGTGGCGATGCTCTGGTGGTGCAAGAGAGGGCGTGCGCAGCGCAGGGGCACAAGCGAGGGCGCGCAGGGGGTGCAGGGCGTGGCGGCTCGGTGCAGGGGGGTAAGGACGCGATGGCGGCGCCGGCTGCAGGAGACGCGATGCAGCAGGGGCACAGGGGACGGCGCCCACGACTAGGCGTGCAAGCAGGAGATCATACTGCGGCAGGTTAGGGCATAGGCCCGAGGGTTTTGCTCGCCCTTTGTAGGGGTGTTGTGCGGGGAGTCCGAGCTCTCCCCGTGCACGGGTTGGGCCTGAACAGAAAATGAAAAAGGGGGGAAAATAAGATGACAGATGGGGCTGTGATGTCATAGAAAAGGATCAGGGGAAAGGAGCGACTGGCTGCAGGAACTCAAGGCGATGCAAAAAGTGGTCGTAGGGGCGCACGCAGCAAGGAGTCATGGGGGAGGCTAGGGCTGGCAACGTGCAGGTGGGCGTGAGGCCGAGGGGTTCGGTTATGGGCCGAAACAGATTCGGGTGCCAGCCGAACATGAAAATAAGCTGACAGAGCTGGTTGAACGTGAACGAGTTATTCGGGAGCGCGGAAAGGAGAAGTAAGGGATCAGGCCGAGTCGTTGGATCTGACGATGATCGAACATCGTCGGAAAAACACTAAAGACGAGCCACGAGGCATCATTTCAAGCATGACTTGATCGAGGAGAACGGTTAGAGAATCGGGAGCTCGATGAAGCATCTTAAGGATTCAGAGAGGACAAGATTAAGGGGATGTACAACAAAGATACGGCTTGGTTCGACTACAATAAGAATTTGATATCAACGTAGAAATATTTTTCAGAACATATTTTTAAGCTTAAAATAAATCTAGAAAAGTCCAGATAAATATTTTAACCCATGAAAAATATATCCAGAAGAATCCCAAAAATTCTGAGGAAAACTCTGAAGATAATTTGGGACACGAGGAATCCAAATAAAATATTTGGGACTCATGAAAAAGAATTTTAGAGCCTTCAAATAAAAATGGATCTAGCTCTAGGATAAATGAGAATAATTGCCAGAAAAATTCTGAAAATTCTCGGGAAACTCTATTGATAGACGAACACATTCTAAAAGATATTCATATCCTAAATTTAAATATTTTAGGGTGTGACATAGAATCAAGCTGAGGGTCAATTTAATCTTGAGTCTTCTGTCCTTATCTTCCAAAAGATTCAAAAAATATGTCGCTGATGACACATGTACCTGCAGCCCCCAAGCCTTGAATCCAAATCCTGAAGGTTTTGAATAAAGGATCCAAAGAATCATGGCATGCAATGATGGTAAAAATTTGATGGTTAAGATGGGAAAATTGGTTTAGAAATTCGAAAAACGCTTTTTCAGGATGAATTCCCTGAAAAAATGGTTAAACAAATAACTTCACCAAAAAGCACCCTAAATTACTGCTCAATCAAACCTTGGTCGTTGAAAGTCATGTTGTATCCAGCCCCCAAGCCTGGGAGTTAGATGAGTCGCACAAGATACACCTAGTAGTCGGTGGCACCAGCCCCCGAGTCTAGGCATTGGTCAAGTTGTCGCTGGATCTTGAACTGTCGATGAAGCCGACTAGTCAGAGTGGATTCTGACTAGTTTTGTAGGTGAGATGAGTAGTCGAAGTAGTCGACAACACGTAAAACTAGTCGGGAACTAGTAAACTACATGTAGTACCAGTCGTGAACCAGTAGATGGAGTAATACTGAGAGTATGGGAGCGAGCCCATACAGTAAACTCCACGTAATATCAGTGGTGAACTAGTAGACAGAGTAGCACTGGAAGTATGGGAGTGAGGCCCATGCAGTAAACTCTACTAGTATCAGTCGTGAACCAGTAGACAGAGTAGTACTGGAAGTATGGGAGCAAGGCCCATGCAGTAAACTCTACGTAGTACCAGTCGTGAACCAGTAGATGGAGTAGTACTAGAAGTATGGGAGCAAGCCCATGTAGTAAACTCTACATAGTACCAGTCGGAACCAGTAGATGGAGTAGTACTGGAAGTATGGGAGCGAGGCCCATACAGTAAACTCTACGTAGTACCAGTCGTCAATCAGTAAACGGAGTAGTACTGGAAATGTGGGCGCGACGCCCCTTCAGTAAACTCCATGTAGTACTAGTCGTGAACCAGTAAATGGAGTAGTACTGGAAATATTGGGACGAGCCCATGCAGTAAACTCCATGTAGTACCAGTTGTGAACTAGTAGACGGAGTAAACTCTACGTAGTACCAGTCGTGAACCAGTAGACGGAGTAGTACAGGGAGTGTGGGAGCGAGCCCATGCAGTAAACTCTAGGTAGTACTAGTCATGAACCAGTAGACGGAATAGTACTAGAAGTATGGGAGTGAGGCCCATGCAGTAAACTCTATATAGTACCAGTCGTGAACCAGTAGACAGAGTAGTACTAGAAAGTATGGGAGCTAGACCCATGCAGTAAACTCTACGTAGTACCAGTCGTGAACCAGTAGACAGAGTAGTACTAGAAGTATGGGAGCAAGCCCATGCAGTAAATTCTACGTAGTACCAGTCATGAACCTGTAGACGGAGTAGTACTGGAAGTATGGGAGCGAGGCCCATTCAGTTAACTCTACGTAGTACCAGTCGCGAATTAGTAAACGGAGTAGTGCTGGAAGTGTGGGAGAGAGGCCCCTTCAGTAAACTTCACGTAGTATAGTCATGAACTATTAAAAGGAGTAGTATTGGAAATATTGGGACGAGCCCATTCTGTAAACTCCATGTAATACCAGTCGTGAACCAGTAGACGGAGTAAACTCTACGTAGTACCAGTCATGAACCAGTAGACGGAGTAGTACTGGGAGTGTGGGAGCGAGCCTATGTAGTAAACTCTACGTAGTGACAGTCGTGAACCAGTAGATGGAGTAGTATTAGAAGTGTGGGAGCGAGGCCCCTTCAGTAAACTCCACGTAGTACTAGTCGTGAACCGGTAAATGGAGCAGTACTGGAAATATTGGGATGAGCCCATGCAGTAAATTCTACGTAGTACCAGTTATGAACCAGTAGACGGAGTAGTACTGGGAGTATGGTAGCGAGCCCATGTAGTAAACTCTACGTAGTACTAGTTGTGAACCCGTAGACGGAGTAGTACTGAAAGTATGGGAGCGAGGCCCATGCAATAGACTCTACGTAGTACTAGTCGTGAACCAATAGATGGAGAAGTACTCGATTGGGATGAGGCCCTTGCAGTAAACTCCACGTAGTAATAGTCGTGAACCAGTAAACGGAGTAGTACCGGAAGTATTGGGATGAGGCCCCTTCAGTAAACTGCATGTCGTACTAGTCGTGAACCAGTAGACGGTGTAGTACTGGAAGTATGGGAGCAAGACCCCTTCAGTAACATAGAGAACTAGTCAGGAACTAGTAATTTAAGCGTTAGTGGAAGTATTTGATTTATAATCACATAGGTGCTTTATTTGGCTAATTAGTGGGTTCCACTAGTCATTGCCAAACGAGGCGACCACTTTTGTCAGTCGCATGGCTCGGCTGTGATAGGGTTCCCTGAGTTTAGCCTTGAAGAAATTGAATCATTATCTTCTTTCCCGAGCCCATCCCCACTGGCCCTATCCTTAGCCCCCGAGCGTTGGTAAAAAGGGGCTTGTGACATGAGAAATAGGTGACAAGAGATCGGCTGGAAAAACGTCTCATAGTAGTATAACGAGGAAATCATGATTAACCCAAATAATGAACATATATGGCGACCCTAAGTGGTAAAAAAGGGTGCTTTTAGGTGTACGGAACCCCTTGTTTTGAGATATAGTCCCAAAATAATGGTTTAACCAAATGAAACACCTAAAAGACCATCAGAAAACCTCCTTGAATTGGGTACTTAATTTAGGAATAAATCATTATTCGGGTAGTCCCATCGCCTTTCTTCACAATTTTGGCAGAGCTCACAGGGCCCTCCAAAGGGTTTGACATTCAAACGCGGAATGCTTGCTTCGGGTGCCACGGGCATCGCCCGTGGAGGGCTTCCTCCAATCGTTCCTTCGAGCTGAGAGTCTTCTTTCTATGGGTGGATTGTTCCCCAACTTCTGGATTGCACTTCCGAGTTGTCTCCAGGTACTCGAGAGGGAGTTGATAGTGGGTGGGGCTGTAGGCTTCCACTTCTTCGCCCAGCATTGATGATAGTGCGGAGGTCACCCGTGGAGGAGTCGTAGAAGTTGCCGCTCCCCTGCTAGTTCGTCTCGACCACACGGTGCCTGCGTTGGGCACGCTTCGCATTGATGAGCCTACGGCGTTCCTTCTGGGTGTCATCCGCGGCTTCTACCTTGATGTTGTCTGGGAATTTAAAACCCATTGTTGCGTCCACATCTTCGTCGAGTGGAACAAGGAGGTAGTCATCGTAGTCGTCTAGCTGGACCTATTCTAGGCCTTCACAGTCCTCGTCAGCGTGAATCATGAACACTTCTCAATTGCTGGCGAAGCGTCTAGCACTCCACACTACCTGACCCTCGTCTTCATCATCGGAAGGGGGGAGGTGTCTGCCTTCTTGAAAAGGGAGTTCGCCGGGTGTGGTAATGGATCGTGGTGGACTTGATTTGAGAAACCTGGAGGGTTTCATGCCCTTCTGATGCTCAAACCTGCCCGACCAATCTAATCCCCTTACCAGATCCCGGGTCATGTGAGCAGCTGAATCAGAGTAGTTGTTGGAAACAATAGCCCCCTGACGCACGGTGGCTTCTCCTTCTCCGAGTGGTAGTAGATAATCCAAATCCTCTTCCAATGCGGAGAAGGTCCTGGGTTGAACCGCCTCAGACCAAA
This sequence comes from Panicum hallii, assembly GCF_002211085.1. Lineage (NCBI taxonomy): Eukaryota > Viridiplantae > Streptophyta > Magnoliopsida > Poales > Poaceae > Panicum > Panicum hallii. Next base: position 25,743,459 of record NC_038047.1, on the reverse strand, counting down.
CTTGACATGGGTTGGGGGTTTCAAGTTTGCCGATGAAGAGAGTGTGCGTTGCGCGAAAAGTAGGCGGCGAAGCGTAGCTTTTATCCGTGGGCGATTTGTCGACGAAGCCGACTAATCGGAGCTGATTCCAACTAGTTGTTGACCATGCTGAGATAGTCACCAAGTAGTTTAAGACTCGTTCCCGACTAGTTTCTAATCGAGATGAGTGGTTGAAGTAGTCGTTGGCGCTGCCGATTTGTTGAAGTAGTTGTAACTGCGGCACGAGTCGAGAAGTCGAGGTCGTCGCTGCAGCACGTCAATGTTGTGACGTGAGTTGAAGTTGAGCGGAGTAGTGGAAATCTTCTGGCTCCCTAGGGTTGATACGCCGAAGGGTGGGTTCTGCCACAAGGCATAGACGTTATGGTTAACTCCAAGTGGTTGTTGAGAACAGGGGCCTCCCAACAAGTGGTGGCTCCCTTGTTCTCGAGTCCTCCCAGGCTCCAACTTGTAGTTAACGGGTACTCTTTATTTGAGTCTGAGTAGTTGTCGAAAATAGGGGCCCCCGACAAGCGGTGGCTCCCTCGTCTCAAATCTTGAGAAGGTAGTCCAAGTCCTCCTCCAAGTCGGAGAGGGACTTGGATTGCGTAGCCTCCTTAGATCAGTTTGAATCCAATCCGAGTAGTCCTGGTGCAGCGCGAGTTGAAGTCGCGCCGAAAACGGACATCATCTCGATCTCCACGGCGAGATCGGGGAGCAGCAACTCGTCAAGGTTGTCGATGAACTCGTCGAGGTCGCTGCGTCGAGTTCGTGTAAAGGCCTCCAGCTTCCTAGAGTCAATTAGGTGGCTGTTGAAGCCATCCAAGCTGTTGGTGATGCAGATCCAGGAGCCAAAGATGAAAGTTGTGCCCTCATCGAGCACAGTGCTGGTGAAGCTGAGAGATGCCGTTGAGTTCTCCGGCGGATGCTCGATGAAAACCCCTACCTGGCGCGCCAGCTGTCGGTGTTTTACCACCACGCCTACCGAGGGATACCCCCGAGATGGTGAGTTTGTAGGTAGGGTGTCGCCGAGATCAGGAACTCAAAGGTGCAAGGAACATAAAGGTTAGACAAGTTCGGGCCGCCGAGAGCGTAATACCCTACGTACTGTGTGGTTTGTATTGCCTTAGGTGGTGATCGGGTGATCTGATGTTTGGAGGGGGTCCCTGCCCGCCCTTATATAGTTTGGGAGGACAGGGTTACATGGAAGTCATAGTTGGATACGAGCCCAGGAGTCCTACCCGAGTACTTTTTGGGTAGTTTCCCACTATCTCCGACTAGTTTTACTACTGTATGATTAGTGCTACTACGCTACGAGTGGTTACAACTGGTGTAGAGTATGGGCCATGTCCCACCCCTTATCCTGTGAGATGTAGGCCGTATGCGTAGTTCCGTGGGCCCGGGTCTGACAATAACCTTGCAAAGTCTAGCAAATATCGATAACTGGTGAATAAATAGATCGAGAAAGAAGCGATGCGCCGTCAATCAAAGACCTAATTTACTCGAGAAAATTCAGAACTTACTGGCAAGCCGGAGGTCGAAGTGATGCAGCCTTGCTAACTAGAAGAACTCCTTGAAGGAACAAAAAAGCTACGAAACTAGGGTTTTGGCGAAACTGCCGACAAAAAGGAGTAAATGTTGTATTGATTGTGTCACCCTGATTACAAGCCTGTAGGACAATATTTATAGCCTAAGCTAACAAATCCTAATCGATTACGACACCATATAACTTGCCTAAAAAGAAAACAATCTTTCCATAACAAAATGACTTACGCGAGACTCGGACTCCATATAATATTTTGCTGACGTAAACCATCCGAGCCAATCTTGCTCCATCGGCCACAACGCATATCGGCCAACCTGCTTCTACTACCATCGGATGTCTCTCTTGCCTCAGCGTCGTCCAAACACGTGCCAAAAAATGGTATCAACAATAGCAATTAGCTTATCTTTGGATCTGGAATTGTTGAAATTGTGTGAGAATTCTGCAAATTGAGCGTTATTTGGGGTGAGAAGTAGCTGAAAATAGATGAGATATTATTTCTTTCATATTTTGTTCTGTTGGCTGGCATATAAACTCACAATGAGCACCTGAATAGAATATTGTTTTTTTGTTTGCATAAGTCTTGTGCTAAGTTAGGTGCTGGTCTAATGACTAAACATATAAGATGCTTATGTAGTGTGTACATAAGTAAGGAACTACACTAGTATGTTTAGTTAGGTGTTACTCAAATGAATAAACAATTAAGATCACTTGTGTTCTATGATATCCACTAATATGACGGTAACAACATTTTGAGTTTCTTTTTTCATACTTTGCTAAAAACTATCACTGATTCCATGCTACATTCACTTGGTTCTGGAAAAAATGCTAGGAAGGATGCTTGAAGCTTTTTGCAAGCTGGAAGAGAAGTGTTCATGCATGCTTTTGTGCTTGTTTTGTTTTGGAGTTCTAGGAGATGAATATTTTGCACAAGCTTAATGGCTGTGGTGAAGTGTGATAGTTTGACATGTAATGGTAGATATGGAAATGCTAACAGCTGCTCATAGATGCAGACCTGATGGCTATGAGCCAGCTTATTTTATACTGTTGTAGTGTGCAATGGGACTAGCTTACCTAGCTAGATCATGTATGAGACTATGGATGTATCAATGAATCATTTTGAATGTTCCAATTGTTGATTTATCTTGTGATTCCACTTTTAATTGAATAATTTTGAGATACATATATGCTGAATAATAATTATATTGTGTCCATTCGAATGGTTGCTTTTGGATTGTTGCTCGGTATTTCTTTTCCTGCGCATCGGATAGTCGGTCGGTGAAAATATGTCGGTTGATATAGATTTATTCCGACATCACTTTTACCGACAAATAGTTAGGGTCGGCATAACTTTATGCCGACCGATCATCCGTCGCTACAATGGCTCATAACGACTACAATGCCGTCACTATCTTGTGGCTGTGGTATAGTGGCTATTAGGGCTACGCTGAACTGCTGATACGGCCAATCGGCTAACTCCTGACCGACAAATCTTCATCCATGCTCATAGCTGGGGCACGAGTTGACGTGAAATGCTAAGTGGACGACCTGTCGACTGTTATTGGGGCATGAGCTGACGTGAAAGACTACACGGTCAATTTGTCGGCTATTATGAAGCCAATGTGCTTGTATATCGGCTACCTAGAAGCCGATAGACTACTAAATTTACAATTTTTGGAACCAGCCATCTATTTTCGCAATTTTCTATTAAAGTGATATTATTTAAAAAATCCATTTCATTCCTATTCATGCCAAATCCTCATAATTCAGTTTCCTTTTCTAGTATGTAAACTTGACGTCGATCCTACACATTCGCGTGCTTAGTAGAACTACACATTTTTATTGTTACTATCACCTATGCGTTTTCTTGTCTTATTCTCTATGTAGATTCAAGCATTCAACGGTGCCTTTGCAATGGTGGTATACTCTAGGCGTTGTTGAAGACATTGGCAGGATCGATGCGCGTCTTGGCCCGGACGAGCCTATCGAAGTTCTCGGCGGAGAAGTAGGACCTGCCCAGGTCGCCCGGGCTCGGCCTACCGCCGTTGCCGCCGACCCGTTCGCGGCGTTGGCGGCGGCCGCAGTGCCGAGGTCGAGGTTGATGTAGTGCACGTAGGCGGCGCGGGGACTGCAGGAGACGTGCGGCGCCATGCACGCGTACAGCGCCCGGAGCCACGCCATGCGCGCCTCCCCGTCCTCGCCGGCCTCCCAGGTGACGCCGTACAGGTTGCCGGCGCGGTGCGGGAACGGCGTGTCCGTGGCGCCCGCGCGGGCCATGGCCCCGCCGTAGGGGTCCAGGATCACGTACCCTGCCGGGCCCGCGGACAGGTACCGGAGGATCGCCGCGAGGGCGTCCCTTGCTATGGGCTGCTTCGCGTAGTCCGACTTGTTCTTGCCGTAGTGCTTTGTCTTGGAGACCCTGCTGGTGAGCTCCTCCGCCGAGCTCAGCCCGGCGAACTGCGCTGCGGACTCACCCAGCTCATCTCCGACAACTCTGTCTCGGCGAGGTCCAGCTCTGGGAACCTCTCGCTTAGAACGGACATGGCGAGCTCCCTCGGTCCAAGAACTAGCCCTGTGAAGGACACTGTCACGTTAGTATCTTCTTGTGATGCGCCGCCGATCGTGAGGAAGACGGACAGGTAGAACTCGTCGGGGAGAGCAGGGCCAACGAACTGCCACCGGTGCACGAGCCGCGCGATGGCGTCTACCGAACCTTCCCTCCTCGGCGTGAACAACGTCACGGTATCCAGGACAGGGACGAGCCGGAGCTTCCAGGCGTAGACGACGCCCCAGCTGCCCCCGCCGCTGCCGCGGATCGCCCAGAACACGTCCTCGCCCATGGCGCCCCGGTCCAGGACCCTGCGCTTGTTAGGAATAAACCCGGCGCTGTGTGTGTGCACGACGCTGGTGTGTGCGTGTGTGCGTTGTTCGTTCGTGCATATGTGTGCATGCAAGTAGGTGTGTTGTGTGTATGCCACGGCAACATCCGTGCGTGCGTGTGTTGGGTGGTGTACATTGCTTGCTGCGTGCGTTGAGTCAGTCGGTGCGGTGCCGCGTATGCTGCGCGGGTAATCGTTGCTGACGAGAGTTTGTTAGGCAAGAGCGGCACGATCTGTTGGAGTGGGCTGTGCCGGTTTGGTCAAGTGCGTATGGCGCGCGTGACGCCGCCGGGCCAAGCGGATCGTGGCAGGAGACCAGGGTGAGTGGAGTGTGTGCTCTAGTGCTGCCTGTGTCTATATATTCTTATATGCTCTCTGTTTGTAATATATGAAGGCAGTAGAGAAAAAGGCAGCGTGTGGGCGTTGCCGGGCGTTTGTGCGCCATTGTTTTGTTCCTCTCTGTTTTTGTGTGTGAGTGCTTAGAGATTTCCAACAAGTGGTATCAGAGCCATAAACGGTGAATGCCCAAGATCCTGCGCTACTACCTCGAGCAAGAAGCAATGGCGGTGGTTCCACATGGCACTGCGGGAGGCACGGTGTCCATGTCGTATCCGGTGCTGTCGCCGGCGAGGTACACGGCGTGGGCAATCAAGGTGGAGGCGATCCTCGACGCGCAGGGCCTCTGGAAGGCCGTGTCTCCATCGGGTGATGCTGTGGTGGACGCGCAAAAGAACAAGACGGCGCGGGCACAACTTCTCCAAGCACTGCCGGAGGACATTCTCATGCAGGTGTCGACGAAGAAGACGGCGAAGGAAGTCTGGGAGAGCCTCAAGACAAGGTTCGTCGGCACGGATCGAGTCAAGACGGCGTGCCTCGCCACGCTCAAGGGGGAGTTTGACAAGCTGTGCATGGTGGACGGCGACGTGCTGGACGACTACGCCGGGAAGATCAGCGGCATGGCTGCGAAGTTCGCCGGTCTCGGGTCCACGCTCGACGACGTCACCATGGTGAAGAAGCTGCTCGACACCGTGCCTGATCACCTGTACCAGGCGGTGGCTGGCATTGAGCAGTTCTGCGACGTCGAGACGATGGCGTTCGAGGAGGCGCTTGGCAGGCTGAAGGTGTTCGACGAGCGTTCACGATGGTGCGCGCAGATCATCGGCGCGCAGGCGGCGAACGAGGTTCAGGCCAGCGGCGACAAGCTTCTGCTCGCAGATGCGGACAAGAAGGATCGGAATAAGTCTACCATCGGCAAGTGCTTCAACTGCGGGATTCGGGGTCATTTTACCCGGGATTGCCGCAAGCCGAAGAAGGAGGAGGCATTGCTTGCCAAAGCCGATGAGGAGGCGTCGCTGCTTTGAGCAGGCGTACGGCGCCGTGTTTAGGGGGAGATTGTTAGGAATAAACCCGGCGCTGTGTGTGTGCACGACGCTGGTGTGTGCGTGTGTGCGTTGTTCGTTCGTGCATGTGTGTGCATGCAAGTAGGTGTGTTGTGTGTATGCCAAGGCAACATCCGTGCGTGCGTGTGTTGGGTGGTGTACATTGCTTGCTGCGTGCGTTGAGTCAGTCGGTGCGGTGCCGCGTATGCTGCGCGGGTAATCGTTGCTGATGAGAGTTTGTTAGGCAAGAGCGGCACGATCTGTTGGAGTGGGCTGTGCCGGTTTGGTCAAGCGCGTATGGCGCGCGTGACGCCGCCGGGCCAAGCGGATCGTGGCGGGAGACCAGGGTGAGTGGAGTGTGTGCTCTAGTGCTACCTGTGTCTATATATTCTTATATGCTCTCTGTTTGTAATATATGAAGGCAGTAGAGAAAAACGGCAGCGTGTGGGCGTTGCCGGGTGTTTGTGCGCCATTGCTTTGTTCCTCTCGTCTTCGTGCGTTTTTGTGTGTGAGTGCTTAGAGATTTCCAACAGCCCTCCGCGTCGACGAGGAGCGCGTCCAGCACGTTGTCGGCGGCGAGCATGAACTTGCGCGACAGCAGGCCGAACCCGCCGCCGGAGACGTGGCCGCCCACGCCGACCGTCGAGCACGACCCGCGGCGAACGCCAGGGAAGAGGAGGAGGAGGATCCGTTCGGCGACGCCGAGCGCGCCACGGCGTGGTAGACTTCGCCCAGCGTGGCGCCGGACTCCGCCCACGCGGTGGCCGACGCGGCGTCGACGCGCACCCTGTTCAGGTTCATGAGGTCGACCACCACGAAGGGCGCGTCGCCGTCCCCCAGCGCGGCGCCAGCCACCGTGTAGGACTGGCCTTCGTAGCTGTGCCCGCCGCTGCGCACGCGGATGGCCGCGGCCGCGCGGCGCGCGCAGAGGACCGCGCGCCGGAGGTCGCGCCTGGAGGCCGGCAGCACGACGGCGTCCGGCTTGCGCACCCCCGGGAGCGCGAAGCGGAGGTTCTGGACGGAGAAGCCGAGGAGCGAGGCGTAGCCCGGGGACCCCGCGAGGGAGAAGTTGCGGACGCCGGAGGAGACGAGGCACGACGCCAGGGATCTGCTGGCACCGGCATGCACGCCGTTTTCGCACGCGGCGGCGTGGTGTCGTGTCGACAAGAGGAGGAAGCTGAGGATGAGGCAGCAGGGCAGTCGGGTTACCGCTGCAGATTGTTGGGGTCATGGTGTTCATCGTTGGATGGTTCGTGGCACTGTTGTGCTTCTGCCAAAACTGTCGCCGCTAATTTGAAGGCTACGAGGTTTCAGAGACATATATACTGCTCTGCTCGAGTAAATTGTTTCGAAGCAATAGTTTAGTGGTTTTCAGGTGGCTCCACGTAGGCTGTCATTAGGTATACTTATAAATTCACATCCTGAGCTCGTCCTGTAGGTTAGCAAAGTCATTTCGTTAGACATGTATGAACGGATGGGTGCATTTTCATTTGGAAATCCCCAGGTGGAAGATTTGGATGGGTGTGCAAGACGAAGATCACTCAGTGTAAACTTTGTCGAACGTCCTCTATGGCTGTATAGGCTAATTAATAGGCGGTGCAGGTTCCGACCACAATCCACAGTTGTTCTGTAGGATATTCTCTAGCTATAATCGATGCATGTAAGGCCGCGCATATTCTCTTATAGTTTTTTCTTTGAGTTTTTTTTTATAACAAGACAGCAATATATATGTTAAATAAACCTAACTGTCTTCGGAGGCTCATTAAACCAAATTACGTCGTTAAACTCACCAGCTTGCTTAGCTATAAAACGTATGCTGCCTCATTACACCGTCTACTAGCATAGGTGATACAAAAGGACCTTTACTAGTTAAGTTTTTAACATCCTGGACAATATAATAACTCCAACATGAGATCTATCATAAATCTTTGATTTTGTCTTCCTGATAATACTCACAGTTTTTAACTTGCTGCAAATTGTGCTCTCCTTATCGCTATTGCTTCAGCTAGCTCTGGGTCATCAAATCTTTGTATTGACTGACAGCAAACAGCAATGAAATCACCTGTGTGATCACGAACCACAACTCCAGCACCCATGTGAGGTGAATTTTTTAATGTTGCTGCATCAACATTAATCATCAACACCCATCCGGCGGTGGAATCCACTTTGGAAGAGAGTATTCAGATTTTCACCTGTATGATGTTGGTGATTTAAATAAGTGTAGCAAGGCTATTTGTTCATAAGCTTTCACCCATTCTGCAATTACATATTTACATTGGGATGAACTTGGTTTTCACCATCATGAACCGCATTTCTTGCCTCCCAAATATTTCAAGCAGTGATGCAAAAAACCATTGCTTCCTTGTTAGTAGCTAAAGTTGGATCTTGCATCTGATGCCAAAACACCTTTTTATTTCATGCCAAACTTCGTATGCATATTAGCACATTAAATAGTTCGCGTCATTTCTTCCCTACCACAATATATAGTAGCACATCTCATAGGCATGTAAGTTTTGGAGCTTGAGTTGAGCACTTGTGGGCAAGCAGTCGGAAGCCATCCTCCATAACATAATCTTCATAATCTCTTATACTTGCCGATAAATGTCATTATATTCCTTAACACATGGTAAAGTGGGTGAGATTTGCAGACCGATGAAGTATCTCTGATTAGAGCTTAACATATCTTAGATTATTGTAATGGCATTTGTTAGTCACTATGGAGACTAGACCTCCATAGCCTGGTAGAATGGTAGCCAATGCAAACCCGGAGAAGCTCGAGATTGGTGAGGCCACCTGTTTCCTTAGGCATAGACTTGATGGTTTATATTGAGGACAATGTAAGATCTGTCTAAGATATACATAGTCATCAAAACATATTTTCTTTAAAATTATCTATACATTATGTTATACTTTTCATGCAAAAATTGTCAAAGTTATATGTGATCATCATAGGCGGCTTCCTTAAAAACCATCTAGAGTATACTACATACTGTTTGGTATGTACAAATCCATTGAATATAATTTTTTCAAAAATCTATGTGTATTATAGTAATTGTGAATTGTGTTTTCAAAATCCATTTGTAATTCATAACATACTCTTTTTTTTAATAAAGTTTAGTTTTGTATTTGGATTTGGTGGAGTGATATATCAGTGCTCATCATCATATCTGATAGAATTTATAAAATATTTTTTTTGAAATTTTTTAGGCCTAATGAAGATGGAATATATAGTCCTATTGTGAAATCTTCATCTATGAAAATGGAACATATAGTCCTTTTGTGAGATCATAAAGAAGATGATGATTTTCACAATCTGTATTATGAAAACTACACATCAAATTTGCAAAGATTGGTTGTTAGAATCCTCTAATTGACGTCTAGCTTTTCTAGCTATGAAAGAAATCAGGTAACCTTTGGAAAGGTCAATTTATGATCTCTACCTTTACTAATTGCTCTTAAGTCTCAATTTTGATGTATTGCTTCTAAAGTTTGATTTATACTATGTAGGTTCATACAAAGTGCAGGAATAGATTAACAGCATAGCATCTCAAATCTCTTGTTTACATCCAATTCAACAAATTAATATAAAAAAAGAGACCTGTCGGAGGAAATCTCCAAACGGGTGGCGGAAAGCACCCGCCTAATCCTAGTTAAGGATGGGTTTGGAGTGGACTTAGGAACGCTCGATCGATGTGCGGATGAACGCAGAAAGGACGCAAGGATTTAGAGTGGTTCGGGCCGCCGGAGCGTAATACCCTACGTCCACTTTGGTGTTGTATTGGCTGTGTAAGCCTGGATAGAAAGTAGCGTGAGCTTGTGTGTGAGCAACCTGGACCTTGTCCTCTAACGAGTACACTCTCCCTTTTATAGTCCAAGGGAGGTGTTTACACTGTGTGGGACCCCGACAGGTCGGCCCGACCAACAGAGACCTACTCTGTGTGATATGGAGATCTCCCTCTCGAGCCCCTTGTCGCAGCCTTCTCGGTTGGGAAGATATCATGCGTATCCACAATTCGGATACGGTTGTGTGCCGTCCTGCAGGCACAATGACCGCTGTCAGTGTTACCCAACAGTGGTGCTGTGCTGCCACTGTTGGGCGAGAACCTGTCAGGCGAAGCAGCAGCGCTGACCCGCCGTGCCGTTGCCTCCGCGCGCACTGTTGCAGCGCACGCCTCGGCTCTCCTGTTACAGCCCATCATTACGCCGTGTGCGGTGCCGTGATGGGACTGCACGCCGCTGGTGCACTGTAACGGTGATACGACGCGCCGCCTGGGAAACAGGTGGGCTTACCGTGGTGTCAGCCTACCTGCCCCGCGTGTCAGGGGCAGGCCACACTTTTTGACTTGGGCGCGCCCGGCCCAGCTACCGCATTAAATGCTGGTAGGTGGGCTGGAGACCCACGAAGGGCCTCCAGCCACGCGCACGTGTCAGGGCCTGCCCCGCTCCATCCGCAGGGGTGGCACGTGGCGGCACCGGACCCCTCCCCGGAGGGAGGGGGGTCCGGGCCCCCGAAGCTGGTTGGAGCGGTCAAGCCCGTGATGGTCCGGCCATCACACGTGGCATGCGGAGGCCCCGGACCTCAGGGAGCTCGGGGAGGGTTCGGAGACCATGGTCCGAGCTGTCAGGCCCGAGCCGTATGCCACGTCACCCAGAAGGCGAGGGGGAGATCACGTATGGTGATACGCTAAGGGCCTGGACACCCTAGCAGGAGGTACCCCTGTCTGAATGTACCGACAGAGGCCCCCGAGCCCACCTCGGGTGAAGAATGAACCCGCAGGTGGGGCCAGTTTCCAAGCATTGCACCGGGTGGACAACTCGTTCCCGCTGGGGAAGGGCACGGATGACCTTTCCCCCAAAGCGGGATCCCCGAGGGGCTCGTCCCCCGCCCGCGCCGTGCACGTCAGGCGGTTTAGATTCTTGTCTTATTCAAGCCCGTTCTGCGGCTCAGGCGGTTCGGATTCCGCCTTTCCCCGCTCCTTTCTGTGGTCACGCCTCTGACCAGTGGGCCTGGCCCCACCGGTCATTGGGTGTGAGAGGAGGGGGCCTGGTGCAGGCAACCGTTCGACTTCTCCTCGGTCGCCGCAGAGCGCTAGAGGGCAGCAGCCTTTTGCATAAAAGCAAGCGCCGAAGGGAACGGCTACCTTTTCACTCTTGCCACCAACAGACACCGTAGCGCACCTTCACCTTCGCGATCTTTCTTGCGAACAGCTTCCTTGCGCTCGGCTTCCTTCTCCTCCCTGCTCCCTTGCGATCCATCCTTAGCGACCTTAATATCCATCGCGATGTCTTCGCTTCCTTTTCCGCGCCGCTTCCAGAGCCAGGCACAGCTGAACTCTATGCACCGCCTTCTTGGATGGTCCGCACCGGCGCAAGCCAGGAAGATTAGGGCCGGCAAGATCCCCCCCCCCCCCCGCGACCTTGCCGCGGGGAAGTTTGTTCTCTTTAACTCGTACATTATGTGCGGGTTGGTTCCTCCGATCTCCTCCTCCTTCCTCCTGTTCCTGGAGGAGTTCGGCCTCCAACTTCAACATCTCACCCCCCACTACGTGCTTCTTGTGGTGGCCTTCGCCCACTTTATGGAGATGTTCATGGGGGTGCGCCCCTGCACCACCATCTTCCGGCATTTTTATGCCTTGGTCGGGACCGGGAGGTGCAAGCGCGAGATCGGCGCTTACTACTTCCAGCTCCGGCACGGGATGGCAAACTCCTACATCGCCGCCTTCTCCAGCTCCAAGTGGGAGGACTGGCGTGAAGGCTGGGTCATTGCGGCTGCTGACCCCCACGACCGCCTGGAGCTGCCAACGGACGCCCCCCAGAGCGACCGGAGCACCTGGAAGGCCAAGCCAACGATTCCGAAGGAGCTTGGCCCGGTGCTTGATCGGGTCAAGAATCTCCAACGGAGCGGCCTGACATCCATGATGGTGCTGGGCGACTTCTTGAAGCGGCGAATCGCCCCCCTGCAGCAGCGGTCCCGGATGGCATACATGTACACCGGGCTAAATGACTGCTGCAGGATCGCGCGCGGGCCCGGTGCCGACTTCACCAGGGCGGAGCTAGAGTCGGCGGTCCGAGTGATGACCGGCGAGGCATTCAGCCCAGAGTCCCTGGTCCTCCCGAGCGGGGTCAAGGCCCTGTGCGAGGACCAGGTGCTCCGGTCATCAATCCTGGCGGAGATGCCGGCCCTGGACGAGGGCGGCCTGGCGGTCCGGCAGCTGGGAGGCGACCCCAACCGCGGGCTCCAGATCCCTGGTGCCACACTGGACCGCCAGCAGCATGCCAGCGAAGGTCCCGGGGAGCCCGGACCCAGAGGTCCGGCTCCCGCCGGGAAAGGAAAAGAGAAGGCGCTGGTGCCGGAGCACCGGCACGAGGGCAATGCGGGGGCTGCCCCGCCCCAAAGGGGCGACGAGGCCCAGGGGGCGGCGCCCGCACAGAGTAGCCGAGCCGAAGAGAGTAAGTCCCGGAGGCTCCAGCGTGGCGACGGCTCCTTAGTCGGGGAGCCGGCGTTGAAGCGTCAGAAGACGGCGGGGGCGGAGGAGCGGAGCGGAGCTCCACCACCTCCGCCGCAGCACCAACAGCCGGAGAGGGGGCCGGAGGAGGCGTGAGGACCTCCTCCGAGGCAGCAGACTCCACCACCACCACCGCCGACACGGTGTCCGGTGACACCACCACCACCAACCGAGCCTAGACCGCAGACCCCGCCACCGCCGCCAGAAGCACCAGAGGCCGGGGAAACCCGCCAAAGGTCCGGGGGGTCCTCGGCAGGGAGGAAGGTCCCCCCCGCCGCCCTGGGCAGATGGGAGTGGTTCGACTTCATGTATGTAGTCTTCTTCTAGAGTTCTTCATTATCCCTCTTAACTTCTGGGCCTTAACCATATCGGTGATACGACAGGCCCCAATCTTCAGAGGCACCTATCGGGGGACCCGGCCCCCAGCCAGTGCCGAAATCTTCGGTGTCGGCTCTAGCAGGGCCCCCACCTGAGACAGCTCCAGAAGGCCCCGGACCTAGGGGTCCGGAGCCAGAGGCCACCACACCGCCACGACCGGAAGTCGCCCCCCAGGAGGAGGCCGCCAGGCCCGCTGCGGTGACCGAGGCACCGGCAGTCGAGCCGGGCGCCGAGGCCGGGCCCTCTCCAGCTGAGCTAGTAGCAGAGGGGGTCGTTGCCACGGCAGAGGCTGCAGCGTCGGAGGCAGCGGAGGCGGCGGAGACAGCGGCACCGGAGGCCGCTGAGGTTGCCAGCGCCGCCGCCCCACCAACAGAGGAGGAGGAACCGGAGGTGGTGTTGGGTAGGCCCCTCCTCCCAAGCACAGCGGAGATCCCCCTCCCCCGGCTCCTTGCCAAATGCCAGCAGGCTCAGGAGGAGCTGGAGGCTGGCATTTGCCGAGAGTGGGAGAAGCTGGATGCGGAGCACTTCCGGCTCTCCAACTGGGAGCGCCGCTTGGGGGACCGCATCAAGTCCGCCTCCGCCCGCCACGCCGAAGAGCGCGCCAAGCTCGTGCTGGAGCGTGAGCTCCTGCAAGAGCAGCTGCAGGAGGCTCGCGACCGGGAGGCGGCAGCGTTCCAACGGGAGAAGGCGGCGATGCGGCGGGAAGCGGAAGCCCTTGAGCGGCAGATCGCGGCAGAGGAGAAGATTCTGGCGGCAACCGAGAAGGAGCAGGCTGCCCTGGAGCTGGCCAACCAAGCCAAGAAGGCAGCGGCAGCGGTCGAGGCGCAAGAGGCCTCCCTCGCAGAGCTGGCGGCAACCCGCGAAGCAGAGGTGGTGGCCCGGCTCCAAGAACTCCAGAAGCGGAAAGAGGCCATGGAGGAGGAGCTGGCAGCCGGGACATGGAGGCTCCAGGAGCGGGAAGCGGCCCTCTGGGAGAGGGAGGCCAAGGTGGAGAAGCTCCTGGCGGAGCGGAGCGCCAATATCGACCGGATCACAAGATGGGTCGGCGCGGCGAACCCTCTGCTAGAAGCACTCGGAGCCAACCCCATTCGGGTGTCGGAGGCTTCTTCACCACTTGGCACCGCCCTTCAGGTCCTGGACTCCACCGCTGAGCGGCAGCGGGACGTGGAGGCCAGCATCCAAGACCTCCTGGAGACGGAGGGGCGTGTAGTTGCCCGGGGGATGGCGGAGTACATACTTACCAGCTTTCGAAGCCACGACCCCACCATCCAGCTGACTCCAGTCCTGGTCGGGCCTCTCCGGGCAACGGCAGCCGCTGCGCGGGAAGGAGTCCAGGAGGCAGCGGACATGGTCGGGCACGCGCCCGACGTCGCCCGGAACCTACACAGAGCGAGGGTGCCTCCGGGACACCAGATCAATAGCTCTAGAATCTTTTTATTGTTTCTTTTGTAATATAACTTTTGTTATTGTAAAATAACTTTGTTATGTTGTGCATATTATCAGTAATGCATTAATTATTTCGTGCGTCTACTTTTTTGCGAAAAACTTAGCTGTTTTCCTGGTTGTCGATCTGTAAAGTGTTCTTGAGTACACCGAGGTCCCGTGGCCCCCTGGGAGGTAGTCGCGATAGGTCGGGACTAGCTGCCATAAAACCAAGGTCCTGCACGTGACTTAGATCGACGCTTAGTAGATGTCCCCATGAGGTCCCGGTCCGGCCAGCGAAGGCCTACTGAGTTGCGTAACAAGTCAGAGCACCGAGGCCACAGTTCGGGAATCTAAGGGGTCCCGGCCCCTGGGTCCATTGTTCGAGGTACAACGGTACTCATCCTAGGGGGCAGGGCGTGTAGGCTTAGGGTACGGAACCAGGCTAAGCGGCTACACGGCCCTGGACCCCGGCAAAGAACGAGCACGTCTCCCTGAAGCCAGTTCCCAGGTGCCCGGTTCCTTTTCTTCCGCGAGACAAGGGTCCCGGGTAGAGACGTAGTATGGCAACTTAGGTAGGGCCTTCAGCACGACACAGATGTGAAAAACCACGTGGGGGGGTTAGCGTAATCGAGAAGCAAGGAAAAAACAGAACTTCATAGACTTCAGGGACACATTTGAGAAACAAATTCTTCCTTAACGAATTGGTACAGAAGAGTTGTGCGATGTACGCCAGGGGCCGGGTTTACGAGGGCGGATCTCCATCGACCTGGACCGCACGTTGGAGCTACCAATTACAAAGGAAAAATTTCCTCTCAACTAGGTCCTAGGGATAGAACTTACGGCCTCCCCTACCTGGCGCACCAAATGTCGGAGGAAATCTCCAGCTGGGTGGCGGAAAGCACCCACCTAATCCTAGTTAAGGATGGGTTTGGAGTGGACTTAGGAACGCTCGATCGATGTGCGGATGAACGTAGGAAGGACGCAAGGATTTAGAGTGGTTCGGGCCGCCGGAGCGTAATACCCTACGTCCACTTTGGTGTTGTATTGGCTGTGTAAGCCTGGATAGAAAGTAGCGTGAGCTTGTGTGTGAGCAACTTGGACCTTATCCTCTAACGAGTACACTCTCCCTTTTATAGTCCAAGGGAGGTGTTTACACTGTGCGGGACCCCGACAGGTGGGCCCGGCCAACAGAGACCTACTCTGTGTGATATGGAGATCTCCCTCTCCAGCCCCTTATCGCAGCCTTCTCGGTTGGAAAGATATCGTGCGTATCCACAATCCGGATACGGTTGTGTGCCGTCCTGCAGGCACAGTGACCGCTGTCAGTGTTACCCAACAGTGGTGCTGTGCTGCCACTGTTGGGCGAGAACCTGTCAGGCGAAGCAGCAGCGCTGACCCGCCGTGCCGTTGCCTCCGCGCGCACTGTTGCAACGCACGCCCCGGCTCTCCTGTTACAGCCCATCATTACGCCGCGCGCAGCGCCGTGACGGGACTGCACGCCGCTGGTGCACTGTAACGGTGATACGACGCGCCGCCTGGGAAACAGGCGGGCTTACCGTGGTGTCAGCCTACCTGCCCCGCGTGTCAGGGGCAGGCCACACTTTTTGACTTGGGCGCGCCCGGCCCAGCTACCGCATTAAATGCTGGTAGGTGGGCTGGAGACCCGTGAAGGGCCTCCAGCCACGAGCACGTGTCAGGGCCTGCCCCGCTCCATCCGCAGGGGCGGCACGTGGCGGCACCGGACCCCTCCCCGGAGGGAAGGGGGTCCGGGCCCCCGAGGCCGGTTGGAGCGGTCAAGCCCGTGATGGTCCGGCCATCACACGTGGCGCCCCGGACCTTCCTGGGGAGTCAGGGTCCGCGGGGGCTACCAGAGAGCTCCCTTGCCTTCCGTGGCATGCGGAGGCCCCGGACCTCAGGGAGCTCGGGGAGGGTCCGGAGACCACGGTCTCAGCTGTCAGGCCCGGCCCGCATGCCACGTCACCCAGAAGGCGAGGGGGAGATCACGTATGGTGATACGCTAAGGGTCTGGATATGGAGGTACTCCTGTCTGTATATACCGACAAGACCATTTAAAGAACTATGAAGAAGTGCTCCTAATAAGATCTTATCTCTAAAAGACGAAAGCTGACATGGTTGAGAGATAAGAGCGACGTGGTTGAGCGGACATTCGATTTTGGCCTGATTGCAGGGTCAGCTTTCGTCTTTTAGAGATTGGGCCACGTCGCATGCATATTGACAGCTGTTTGATCTCGTTTTGAACAACTCAGATTTCTCTATCAAGTAGCAAGGCAAAAACGTCTGCAGCAGCCTGCCGTGAGCATCGAGGTTCATCGAGAACCTGGCGACGCTTGGACTCCTCGGGAGAGCACAAGCAGTTAATACCATGACTCTTCATCTTCTCTATCCCATTTAATACAATTCTGTGTATTTCCTCTCTCGCGTAGCATTCATCCAATCCACTAAGAAATCAGACGAAATCAATATGAGAAACAGGTAAACTCGAGTACTCGATTTCAATCTTTTCCATTTCAATCATTCTTTTCTTTTTCCCTGCCTTCGCGATGGGTCTTGATCATTACTAGCGAGTATGGGTGAGTAAGCGAGATGCATGGGGACTGGGAACTCGAGTTTACCTGACCCTGGCACTATATCCCTAACCATAACAATATATCCCGTCGAAAAAGGCATGTCTTCTCAAGATAGAGAAG
Source organism: Panicum hallii (assembly GCF_002211085.1). NCBI lineage: Eukaryota > Viridiplantae > Streptophyta > Magnoliopsida > Poales > Poaceae > Panicum > Panicum hallii. The sequence continues at coordinate 25,726,626 of NC_038047.1, read as the reverse complement.
ATATATGTTGTTGGTTTTTGAGAGGAGGTGGGAAGATGTATAAACTAGTGAAGAAGGAGAAAAACATCCTCTCTCTATTATATATATTAATTCGGGAAGATTTAGGTAGTCCCACTAGTACGGTATTACCATGAAAGAGTATTTCTAGCAGTCTTACAGCACATAATCACATGAACTTGGTACGAGGATAGAGCCCTAGTATATTTTCCATGGTTTTTAAAACTAGGTGATGCATTGGACCATAAAAGATCATCCAATACTATTCTTAACACATAAGGTCCACTTGAGTGTCTCCTTATTTTTCTTTCCTTTTTCTCTCCACCTAGTCCCGATCTCATCAATTCCACCTTCTCTTGCTATCTCTTTCTTATGCACTATTTCTCATACACTCTCTCTCCCTATCTCCGATGACCACATCTCTCTGCTTCCTCTCCATTGCCACCTCTGCGTGCTCCTTCACCAAATGCTCCTCCTCCCTACCTCCTTCACCCTGCCTCTATGTCCAACACGCATAGAGAGAGCGGCATGTTGAGCCTTGCACCTCGATGATGGTGAGGGAGCGAGTCACAAATAGAGAAGCACCAGAGCTTGATTCGCACGGCAAGGAAGGCTACCATATCATCCTCCTTGTCCTAACTCTAGCTCCTTCGATGGCTTTGTGAACTTCTCCTTATTTCTCGCTGCTCCATTCTCTTTTTATCATTTTGGATGAGTTCAACGGGTGTGCGATAGTTGGTTCACCTGTTAAAAAGTTAAAATTGAGGGAGGTTCCTCTTTTTCCGTGGGAGCTTTTTCCGTGGGAGCTAGAAGGCTACTTTTGGGGCTCCAAAAAATTATAGAACTAAGGTTGGATCGAGAATCTACTTAGTTTACTGTACCATAAAATTAGAAATTTGTTAAGAATGCTCTAAACCAAGCTATTCATATTTACAAATAGCAATGCAACATTAAATCTTTTTCTATGTGCAAGATAAGCAATCAGATGTACTTCCTCCGTTCCAATAAAAATATACAATTCAGGTTATGTATGTGGACAATGTGACGTCCAGGTGCGTACCCAAAATTACATTGGACAGAGCAGTACTTTATATATTTGTTTGAAACTGTTGAAGTTATTGTTAAACTTATTATATTTTATAAAAAACCTATTACATATTCTTAAAAAACCCATTATAATCAGTATTATGTACTCTCACAATTTTTATTTCCAGAATTCCAGTGAAATACACATACCCCCCTCGCTATTTTCCTGTGCGAGCCTCTAAACCCCCAAATCAGAAGGGGGAGCAAACAGAGAAAAAAAGCTCGAGGAAATGGCGGCCTCTGGCGAGGGCGCGTCGCTGCCGTCTCCGGCGGGCGGCGAGGACGCGCACCGCCGCCGCGTGAGCTACTTCTACGAGCCGTCGATCGGCGACTACTACTACGGGCAGGGCCACCCGATGAAGCCCCACCGCATCCGGATGGCGCACTCGCTGGTCGTCCACTACGGCCTCCACCGCCTCCTCGAGCTCTCCCGCCCCTACCCGGCCTCCGACGCCGACATCCGCCGCTTCCACTCCGACGAATACGTCGCCTTCCTCGCCTCCGCCACCGGGAATCCGGGCATGCTCGACCCGCGCGCCGTCAAGAGATTTAACGTCGGCGAGGACTGCCCCGTCTTCGATGGCCTCTTCCCCTTCTGCCAGGCCTCCGCGGGGGGAAGCATCGGCGCCGCCGTCAAGCTCAACCGCGGGGACGCCGACATCACCGTCAACTGGGCGGGCGGCCTCCACCACGCCAAGAAGAGCGAGGCCTCCGGGTTCTGCTACGTCAACGACATCGTCCTCGCCATCCTGGAGCTCCTCAAGTTCCATAGGGTACGCGTGCTAACCTGTATTATCCGTGGTTTTGTTATCGGTGGAGATGGTTTATTAGGTTGGTTGCTAGATATTGTTCGGAAAAAAAGGTTTGTTGCTAGGTTTTGATGCGAATTATAAGTGATTTATCATCGATTTATGTGATTGTTCGGCCCTGATGATTTTAGGAGTGGAGTAGGGCGCTAATTTGGAGATTGCAGGGGCAACCGAACTTTGCTTGCCTTGATGCCAATTCCGTGACCACTTCAATTATAGGGGCACTTATCTGGGCTCTTGGTTTTGGTTGCTCAACTGTTCCATCATCTGAGTACAGGTTTATTAGGTTGTTTGCTAGATTTTGATGTGGATTTTTAATTGTTTGCGATTGATCGATGCGATAGTTTGGGGCATTGAGGTTGGGGCTTGGTTTTTGCGAATGGAGTTGTACGGCCCCAATCTCCCAAGGGATTGGAGATTACTTGGAGTTCCGCAGGGGCAAGAGAATTTTGGTTGTCTTGATTCTCAATTCAGTGGCCACTAACAAAATGGGGACAGCTGGATGCTATTTGTTTGCTGTCACTGGAGCTAGGAGTTTCTAGGAATTGTGTGTTGGTGCATTTCAGGAAGTTGGCATTGTCATATGCATAGTTTTTTATTGCTTTATCCTATTAGTATTTGTTTGCTTCCACTGAAGCAAGGTGTTTCTAGGAACTGTGCAGTGGTGCATTTCGGGAAGTTGGCGTTGTTGTATGCATGGATATTTATTGTTTTATTGTATTAGTATTTGTTTGCTGCCACTGAAGCTAGGAGTTTCTAGGAACCGTGTGCAATAGTGCATTTCGGGAAGTTGGCATTGCCGTATGTGTGGATATTTATTGTTTTATTGTATTAGTATTTATTTGCTGCCACTGAAGCTAGGAGTTTCTAGGAACCGTGTGCAATAGTGCATTTTGGGAAGTTGGCGTTGTCGTATGCGTGGATATTTATTGCTTTATGCTATTAGTGAGGGCCCGGCATACATTTGCAACTATAGATAGTGAACTCAGTGTTCTTAAGGCGTCACCTAGGTGATGAGGCGCTTGCAGGGGACAAGTTGTCCCGGACGCCTAGCCAAAGAAGGGGAGCAAGGTTGAGGGAGCATGGAGAAGAAATAAATTGAATTAGGGGAACCTACAGGCATCACAAATCTCCGCACAGCCCATCCTCACTGGCTCTGGTTTGCTCACCGGTTCTGGCGCTGCCACTGGCGCATCTTTCCCTCCGCTTAGCAGGAAGCAGTCGGTGGCAGAACTCCATCTGTATGGAGTAGGGGAAGACACGATTAAAGGACAGTGGGGCGGAGTCGGGCTTGTCTCTTCTCCCTTCTCCATGCTTCATTACCTGCGTAAGGTGGTGTTGGGGATGGGCGCAGCATGCAGTGGATAACATAGGGAGGCTAGGGCATGCAGGGGACGGGTGGTTTATGGGCCGTTGGCTTTTATTGGGCTTTAGTTGGCTAGTGAGCTGACTGCCTATTGTGGTTGTGGCCCATCAAAACCTGTAACACGTTGCCATACCACCTTAAGAACATTAAGTGAACTTCTGACCATCTTCTTTTAGTAATTTTAGATTCTCTATGTGAGAATTACTGGTGATCATCCCAACTTATTTGGATTTGGAAACATTTAGAAGGAAATGACCAGTGGAAGTTGCTGTCGTCACTCTGCTACCAAAACAACACTGTCCTGTGCCAAGAGAGATACTTCATTTGTTGAAACCATCTTTACTTTCACATACCTGGTTATTTTGTGCCTAATGTGAGCATAGTAAGATCTTATATTTATTTACTGCATGCTTTGTTCTGCTCTGCTGATGGCTTTTCCTTCAGATGGTGAGACATTTTATTATCAGATTTGATGCTTTGGAACTTGGAAGCACCAATTTTGGTAAAGGGATGTATATTACTAATGTGATAAATGGTGAATGTGGTCCCGAGGGGGGATCCAGTTCGAACAATAGAAAGATGTGTTTGGTAATTTTAACTGACTTGGTATCATTCACATTTCTTGGAATAACATAATCGACTTTTGTTGGTCTCAATGCATGGAATGTTTTTTTGGGTGTGATATTTCTGGCGAGATGGATGTTTTGGCCATTCTAAATGCGTGATAGATGTCTTTCTTTGTTTGGTTTTTTATTTTAAACTTTTAAGTACTGAGTGGTGACTGGTTGATTCTAACTATAGGTCAGTTCAGTGTTTTCTTGTTAATGCATATTTCATCTAGTTTTCCAACAGTTGGAGTGCCATAAGCTGATTCTGTTTAGGAATATGTTTTCTGATGAAACATCCTCACCCATTTATGCATCTCCTGGGAGTATTTGTTTTTAGATGAAATATTGCTATTATAATAGAAAACATCCTGGCACATATTACAGTTAAAAAACAATTAGGTTTCCTAGAACTTATCATCCATGCTTCTTGTCAATCTTTACTTCAGCCTAGGAAACACAAGCATTATACTTCGATTGTATAATTCTGATGGCTATAATGTCCATTTGTTCCAGCGTGTGCTATATGTAGACATTGATGTCCACCATGGAGATGGTGTGGAGGAGGCCTTCTTCACTACAAACCGAGTCATGACAGTTTCCTTTCACAAATATGGGGACTTTTTCCCTGGTACTGGACATATCACTGACGTTGGGGCAGCCGAAGGGAAACATTATGCTCTCAATGTTCCCCTGAGTGATGGTATTGATGATGCCACCTTCCGTGATCTGTTCCAATGCATCATGAAGAAAGTTATGGAGGTTTATCAGCCAGATGTGGTTGTCCTCCAATGTGGGGCTGACTCATTGGCTGGAGACAGGTTAGGTTGTTTCAACCTGTCTGTGAAGGGTCATGCTGACTGCCTCCGTTTCCTTAGGTCGTACAATGTTCCTATGATGGTTTTAGGTGGTGGAGGTTACACCATCAGAAATGTTGCACGCTGCTGGTGCTACGAGGTATTCCTTTTCTCCCTTGTTGTAAATATAGTCAAATGCAGTAGTTGGTTGAGAGTTTATCACTTAGCGGGTGCTGACAGAATTGGGTGGTTGTGATGCAGACAGCAGTTGCTGTTGGAGTTGAACCTGATAACAAATTGCCTTACAATGATTACTATGAGTACTTTGGTCCTGATTATACTCTTCATATCCAACCGAAAAGTGTGGAGAATCTGAATACTACAAAGGACTTGGAGAACATAAAGTAAGTGAACTGTTTACTGTCTGTATGAAATCGTTTGCTGCAACTTGTTCCATATGAAGTGTTGGGCACTATTGGAGTGAAACAATTATCTATGTTTTTTTTTCCTTAATCATTTCATTTATAATTCAGAGTTCTTGTTTTCTGTATATAAATACTTCATGATTGTCATAAAATGGTGAAATTTCTCTGTATACGTGTCCTGAGAATTTCCTTTCTTCTGTTGCATGGATTGATATTACTTTAGTTCATTCACTTGTTCTTACAATTCCATTTCTCAATGGTGCATCATTTGAGCGCCTATCTTTGACAACTATGCATATATTTCTGGCTTCTTCTTGTGCACATTCCTATCTGCAGAGATTAACCTTGTATGCAAATCTGCAGGAACATGATATTGGAGAATCTCTCAAGGATAGAACATGTTCCCAGCACTCAGTTCCATGACAGGCCATCAGATCCTGAAGCTCCAGAGGAGGTTTCTCTCATTCCATTGTCAATTCCTTGTTTCAATTTAAGATCTCTTTTCTTTTCCATGTTCGCCCATTTGAGAGTCTTTTTGCATTATAGAAAGAGGAGGACATGGACAAGAGGCCACCTCAGCGCAGCAGATTATGGAGTGGAGGAGCTTATGACTCTGATACAGAGGATCCTGACAACATGAAAAGTGAGAGTAAAGACTTAACTGCCAGCTCCAAGCTGAAGGTTTGCCCTTCTGCTAACCAGTACACTATACATCTCTTGGCTCCCAGAATTGCTAACAGATAGTGAATGTTGTCACCAGCCAAAGCGAGGGAAACGGATATGGGTATGGACGGATATATACGGATACAAGTACAAATATTTTTTTTCTCAGATTTGGATATGGGTACGGATAGTGTCAAGTGTGTTGGATATAGATATGCATGCTATAAGCACATCATATATTTGACTTTGAGTATCCGGAGTTGATTACGGAACAGATATTGAATATCCAGATTCGAATACATGCTATCCCATTTAGTACCTGAACCCCTTTGGTTGGATGGACATATGGATGATGTCCGTCCCATTTTCATCCCTGCCAGCCATAGCCATTCTCTATTAATGTTGTGAAAGGCTCAACTAGTTTTGAGTAAAAACTTACTGTTTTAGGGTTTGGCTTTGAAAAAGCAGTAGAATATAGAATGGCCCCAAAACGAGTATTTTGAGCTTGTTATTGCAAAAAAACTACTGTTTTATGATTGTTCAGAAAATTGTGTCGTCTAAACCCAAAAGTTCAATGTTGTTGGTGCAGGATGAACCAAAGGATGATCTGTAGAAGAGCCCCTGAGCGAGTTCTCTGCTCTCTTGATTGTTGATGTTCATGCTGAAGAGTAGGGAAGCATCTCAACATGTACTAATACCTTCCCCTGAGCATCTGTAAGACACCGAACGTTTCGGCTGCTTCTGACTTCCCGCATGTTAACTAGATCTGGCCATTAGGTGTGTTCTTAAATGTGTTGGCCTAGAGAAGTAAAACGATTGCGCATGAGTTGCATTGGTATGGATCTAGTATGGAACAATGCTGTAGTGAGTACCTCTTTGCCCATTAAATTTGTGATTTTTGGGTACCTGCGATGCGTCTAAGCTGTATGGATGTGATTTCTTTTTGGACGGATGCAAGCCATATTGTTGGTCATGTGCGTGGCCCACCTGCTCGAATGGTTGTTGAAAATCGGGCGTTCCGGAAGGACAAATTAGCCAAGCAGCCAGTTGTCGATGTTGCAAGGCGTCGAGGCTGATCGATTGTTCATGCTTGTATAGATGCTTGAATGCAAATGAGGTGCCATCTGGTTTGGAGGTATGAATTATGCGGATGGTATTGATATGTGGTTAACATTTATAGAGGTAGCCCGATTACGAAACTACGAATGTTATACTCTTATCAGTATCAAAATTCATTCAGAAACCACGATCCCAGCTATAGTAGAATGAAACCTCTCCAAAGCGACAATCCAAGTCAAATTCCGGAAAGGCCACGGTTAGAACGAACACCCGTACAGAATTGCAATTACGGTGCCAGTTCACCTCATCTGTTCAACTTGCAGTAGACCAGGAGCTGAGATGAGAACACCTCCCGTGTAACCGTTGGGTTATGTATTACTGTGTTATCATCAACCAAGGTAGCACTTCTAAAAGTGTGCACACACAAAAAAATCAACATTGAGTTCATAGGTATGCAATCGTCTACGGGACTCGAACATTGGAGCTCAAATAGAAACTTTTGCAATCAAAAAGCAACGCAGAGAGAGAAGTTGCACTCACAACTATTCGTGCTGATAGATTTCCCTTTGTTTGTCCTTAGGATACGATTTCGTGCAACGTCAAAAAATTTACATGGGTGTCAGGGAATACTCTACCTGTTCATATTTTTGTGAGAACTTTTCATGTAATTTTAGAGATGCCATCATGATCGGTAATATGGCAACCCTGGATACGTTCTCTAATAGAAATAGATCTCTTCAAAATTAATAATAATAAACTACTCTCTCCGTTCCAAAATGCAGTTCTTTTTTACTTTTTTAGATTCGTAGATTTTAATATGCACTTAGCCAAAATGAACTATATTTTGGAATGTAGGGAGTATTGAACAAATGATCAATTACACTAGTAATAAATAAAACGATGAAACGTCCTTTTGCATTTAATTGGCAACACCCATGTTGAATTCACTTTGCAACGACAGAACAAAAACATCCACGTTAAATTCGGTACGCAGATGCATTCCCGGCACACCATAAACAACAACGAAGATGAAGCAGACATCCCAACAAGCCGGCCTCGACCGCCGGCTGCGCGCCGCCGTCCTGATCGCTGTCGCCGAGGCCGTCCTCGCCCCTCTCCCGTCGGCCGCCGATGAGCGCCGCCGCCCGCACGCGCAGGCGAGCCTCCAGCTCCAGGCGAGGGCCGCCAGACGCGGCGGCGCGCAAGGACTGCTTCATCAACGACAAGAACGGCCGCAAGTGGCCGTGCTCCCGCCGGGACGACCCGGCGGCGAACATCACCGTGTCCCACTGCCGGATCGAGAACCACCTCGCGGCGGAGATGTTCGTCGACTGCGACAACTACATCATGCCCTACTTCGTGGATCCCGGCAGGACGCTGCGCGGCCGAACTTTAACGTGTGGCCCGTGGGGCCCAAGGTGACCTGCGAGTGGGGTTGCGACGGGAACGTGATGACCGGGATGGTGGTGTGGGACGAGCAGTGGCCCGAGGCCTGGTCCTGCCGGAAGGACGGCAGCGACGGGTGGTGCCAGCTCGTGTTTGAGCGCAGCAGGGAGGTGGTCCTCGTGACGACCGCCGGGAGGAGGGTGCTCGGCGACGTCGCCATCAAGGAGTGCCGCAACAACCTGTGGGGGTTCGGCGGGTGGCTGCCGTTTGGCCTCGGCTGCACCTACCCCAAGCACGACCACCAATACTATGGTATAGTCAAGAAATAGCTAGCTAGCTATCTCCAACGGTTGACACGCAGGTGCACTATGGTTGATCGATATCGTGATCGTGACTAGAATTTGGTTGAGATTTGTGCACAAGTTAAAAAATATAAGTTCTTTCAATCATAATTAATTTTTAGCTTGTTTTTTTATAACCGCGGTCATATTTATTTCACATATTTACCATTTTTTCTAGAAAGATAAATTTAGTACACTACTACTACAGAATGTCATATTGCAAATATTTTGTCAGCGTCGGTTCGGATCAAACGGGCTGTGATAGTTTATCACCGTGGATTCAATTGCATCTGGCGGTGATAGTGGATATTACCGTCGATTCCTATTATTTCCTCTTCTCTCGGTACTCCTCTCCCTCTCATCTCATTCCTCTCTTCCCCGTGCCTTCTCTTCTCCATCCCTCACCCCTCTCTCCCCCGCGTCCCTCCTCACCTCCCCTGCCGGTCCTCCCCCGCCGCCTCGCCACCTCCCGTTCCACCTCTCCCTCACCCCATCGCGCCTCCCCTCCAGCGCCGCCCCTCCCTCATCGCGCCTCCCCTCCCCGCCGCCCTTCCCCCGCGGCGCGCCGCCTCCCTCCTCCCTCGCACCTCCCCTCCTCTCTGCGGTGGCGCGAGGGGCCGGGCGGAGCTGCGCGAGGAGCCGCAGGGAGCGGCGCCAGCGAGCGCGACGCGCGGGCTGATCTGCGCGAAGGGCCGCGCGGAGCGGCGCCGGCGAGCGCGGCGCGCGGGCGGAGCTGCGCGAGGGGACGCGAGGGGCCGCGCGGAGCGACATCGACGAGCGCCGGCGAACGGAGCCGCGCTGCCGAGCGCCTTGCGCGGGCGGAGCTGTGCCGGCGAGGCGAGGCGCGGGGCCGTGGGGGCGGAGCAGCGCGCCAGCGTGACACGGTGGCGCGGGGGCAGAGCGGCACGCCGGCGAGGCGCGGGCCGCGCGGAGCGGCGCGAGCGAGCGCTACTTTTTTTTTTCCCGAAAACAGCGTCACCGCCGTTTCTACACCCGGCGGTGACGGCTCAACCTATCGCTGTCAACCCTAATTCAACGGCTCATCGAACCGGCGGTGATGCCGTTTTTACCCGGCGGTGATAAGGTCATCTGTATTAGTGGTAGGGATCTTTTTTTGTCCTATGTTAGAGTGGGGTGCGTGGTAGCTCTCGCCACTCGCCAGCGCGCTTAATAGGAGACTAATCACTGATTATAAAATAATAGGAGTAAGACATGTATTACTTAATTATTACTCCAAATTGCTGTTTTGACTAACACGGCGAGGAATAGTTTGTGAAATAGTAGGTTGATATCTAACTCACCTGTGCATGTGTGTATAAGCAAGTCAAGAGGACATTAGGGTATGATAGTATGTATGCGTGTACACCTTCGCAATCAGTTACCTTATGCTGCTCACCAGCTAACTTTTCCTTTTAATGCCCTGAGATTGGAGGGAACTTGCCAAAGGTCAAACTCTAGAAGCTCTGAACAACTAATTATTATTTATTATTTTTTTGCAAAATACAATAGAGACGCAGATGCTTACATATACGCACGTATAGTCATCCTTATGAATAGCACGCAACCCTGTACCTTTACGAGCACTTTCTAAAAGCTGAGCTGGAAGATTCTCGAAATTGATGAAGTCACGGCAAGCGTATTACTGTTGACAGGCACGTCGCTTGGAATAGCACCGGTTAAATTCTAAAATAAATACAGAAAAATACGAGCAGATGTGCTAAGTTGGGAACTCAAATCTAGGTGGAAAAGTTCCATCAAAAACTTTTACCAGTTGAGCTACGCTCAATTCGCTTCTCAACACCTAATTTCATCGTGGTTCTGGAGTGCTCCCCAAACGCGGCACAAAACTGTGAAATGGAACTATACATAGACCTGACAAAATTCAAGTCATAGATGAAGGATAAAATAATCAATTACAAAATAAGATTCCGTTTATCTGACGTATAGTACTCACCCCCTGGCATGAGTCAAGATTGAAAAATAAGATACTCCTTCCATTTGCAAATATAAGGGCAAAAACGTTGCTACACGTCAGCGGTCCTTCCATTTGCAAATATAAGGGCAAAAACGTTGCTACACGTCAGCGGCCTTGTATAAAGAATTTTTGATGATGCGCAGAAGAGAGGACGAGGAGAGGGAATGAGACGGTTGCTTTACGAAATAATTATCTCATAAGCTAAAATTAAGGACTATAAGACTGCTTTGTCACTATTGTACAGAGTTGTTGTTGCCATGCTACTCAAAATATTTCTTTTTCTCATCCCACAAATCAAGAAATATGATATATTATCGAACAACTAAAAGACAATGAATTGAAGAAGTTGTCTATTAAGTTATCTTAAAAAATGATATGTGTCGTTGCATAAGACCGCCTACCAGACAACTCCATTGTACATATCCTAAGGGGTTCTAGAATTCTAGAATTTTTAGAGTAAATTCTATTTTAAGCTAGATAGAAAACCATGTACCCCATAGGCAAGCTATGAGATTGATTGGCAGGTTATCCAGATGATTAAGATTAGTTATCAGTTGGTAAGGGGGTACTGTTTTGTGTGGTGAGTGCTTTAATGTGTGATCTCCTAACCAAGCCCAATTCTTTTATATTTTTGGAAAAATATTGAACCCTATAATCCCTTATGGATGGTCGAGTATACGATATGGTTTAGGATACTGAAGAAGTAGTCTACATATATATACACGATTGTTGTGTCCGTATTTAAATAAAAAATCCTATATTATACTTTTTACAATGAGCTCATGTGTAAGCATACATTTGCCTACTCTTAACGGTGGATGCACTATCGTGTAGAGAAAAATGAAGAAAAAAATCCAGAGGTTACAACACAAGAGTAATATATGAGAGCATCAATACCGTCACTATAAATAAATAAATGTATTTATGTAAAGCAAAACTGCTCCTCAAGCATTTAACTTGGCAACCTCCACGTTAAATTGCCAGCTTACCCGCGCAAACCCCAAAACAAAGATGGACAAAACTTCACCGCAGGCCGCCGGCCTCAACCGCCGGCTGAGCGCCGCTGTCATCGCCGCCGCCGCCGCCATTGCCGTAGCCGCCATCACCCTGCAGGCTCCTCTCCCGGCGGCCGCCCAGAATCAGGTGAGCCTGAAGCCGAGACCGGAAGCCCACAACGACGTGTTCAAGGGCTGCTTCAAGAAGGACCCGAACGGCCGGAAGTGGCCGTGCTCTCGCATCAACAACCCGGGGGCGAACCTGACCATGTTCGACTGCGACATCGAGAACCAGATGGGCACCGAGATGTACCTCGACTGCGATGGCGACCAGAGGCCGTACCACTTCGGCCCCGGCGAGCGGCGGTACGAGAGCTACGCCAGCGTCTTCGACCCGGCGCCGCCACCGCGGTACTTCAGCCAGGACCGGACTTAGCCCGAGGGTGGCCTGCGAGTGGCGCTGCGCTGGGAACGTGATGACCGGGGTGGTGGTGTGGGACGAGCAGTGGCCCGAGGCCTGGTCCTGCCGGGAGGTTGGTGGCGACGGGCAGTGCCGGCTCGTGTTCGAGAGCAGCAAGGAGGTGGTGCTCGTGACGCGAGCCGGGAGGAGGGTGCTCGGCGACCTCCCCATCAAAGAGTGCAGCAAGAACTGGTGGGGGTACGGTGGATGGCTGCCGTTTGGATTCGGCTGTACCTACCCCAAGCACGACCACAAGTACTATGGCACAGTCAAGAGCTAGATCCAGTTCGACGGCCATCGATGAGACGATGACCAACAAATAAAGCTTACACACAGATGAACTCATGAACATGCGACAAATTATCTGGTAAACGTCAAACGTATTGGGCCTAGTATGAAACTTCGATGATGACAAGCATTTTCATCGTGATTCACTGCTCCAGCATCCCATCACGCCAGTTTAAAATGGTCATCACCGCTGGTTTCGGAGACATTGGATTTAAATCAGCGGTGATGGCTCGGTCATCGTCGCCGGTTCGTGAACCCGGCGGTGAAACTTGGTCGTCACCGTATCTTCGAATCCACAACCTCATGTGTCACGTGATCCATCGATACCACTAGGCTACGGGCACTTGTGCCAAATGATTGGATATAATTTATTTATACTAACTTTTCTAAATCTTATATTTAATTTTTAGATGGAAAGACAATCTTAAATAAAAATATTGTCAACTGGAAAGTTATAGATCTCATCGAGTACTACAACTTTGATGTTGATCTTTTTTCCATTTAAGGTTGTTTGATTGGTCTAATAATTTATATTTTATATTTACGTATATAAACAATTTCAATTGAACAAGTTGTCAACTACACTGTTTTAGATCTCATTGAGATATATAATTTTGATATAAAATTTATCTTCATCCGATTTTGTATAAAAAATTTATAAATTTTTCCATATGAACGGTAGGTTTTCAATTTTAAAAGAGATGGGGGATTTTACAACATCACCAGATTGTAATATAAACCGGCGGTGAAAGTCCATCACTGCCAGTTGGAGTTTAACCACCTGAGGTGTTGGGGATGGTTATATCTCTTCTGTCACTACTACAAAACAAGCTCTGGGTCCACCCAAATATAATAGTAGCATTAGTATCGGGTCCAATGCCTACTAGTATATTAGGACGGAAGGGTCTAAGATCTTTTAGTACTGGTTGGTAACATCACGTGTACTAAAACCTATATATTAGCATCGGTTGGTGTTACCACCTGGTACTAATGCCACCATCCACATTAGTACGGGTAGGTAACACCATCCGGTATTAATGTATAGCCTTTAGTAAGGTTGGTGTTACCATCCGGTACTAAAGGATCCTCCACGTATTAGTTTAAAAGAAAAATATCTCTCTCAATCACAACTGTTGTATATGTGAGATGGTAAGGAAGGTACGCGCGAGGCAAGAGGTCACGAGTTCAAAAATATCCTATGGGGTCATGCAACCGGTACTGATGCTCAAAACTTTTAGTTGTCACACCTGGTTTTAAGGATAAAACTGAATGCATAACTATATGTATGCCAGGATCAACTTCCATACACATAGTGACTTTATCAGCGAAATTCAGTAATGGTATCACGAAAAAGAGAAAACAAACGATTAAAAGATTATCAGAGTTATATAACTTATCCTAGAAACAAAGATGTCCACGATTTAATTCATCTTCAAGTTCATTAATCATAAATATGGTCCACGATTTAATTCATCTTCAAGTTCATTAATCATGTGAGGGTCCAACCCGCTCGTAACCATGAGCACGGCTGATATATCAGTTTTCACTCTGCAGAGGTTGTACACTTTACCCACAATTCGTGTCTCCTGATTTGCCTGAGGTAGCTAGCCTCTTAAACACTTCCAAGGTGAGTGGCAAGGGATTCACTACAAGGCCTTTACAAAGATTCCCTAACTTTTGACAATCCGCTAAGGTTTCAGGCCACAGTGGTCATAACCCTCCCTAATGAGGAAGACGCCTTAACAAGGATTATATCTAAGCCTCAAGAGGACCGGGCTATACCCCATCAACGCACTCCCCTCTTGCCCTTTTGATAAGATCATCACAAGATAGAGTTTCTAATTAATTAGTCAAGACCAGAGCTATATAGTACTGTGGTTGCACTGTTTTCCTAGGTGGTTCTCCATGCTCCGATTAAAGCATATGATCTTGTGATTAACAACACAAAGAGTATGAATATGGATAAAACATGTGTAATATCATCATTGTTATCATCATGGTTATTGATATTCCTGAATCGGAACCAGTTATAGCAACTAAGCAGAAACTATCCAACAAGAAAGATAAAACCCAAGTTAGCAAGGAATGATCATAAAGACTAGGCATATTCTTAATTAGGATCCATCAAAATTAGGACACATGCATGCATATAGAAAAGATGTATTTATCATGATTATTAGGACAAAAGAATGATCAAGGAAACACTTGCCTTTCTTCTAGAGAATAGCTGCTCAGAGTTTTCGACTCTTATTCTTGAAACTCTTAATCTTCAGAGCTCTTGGACTGCGCCCCTTCTGACTTCACACAAGCATCGAACCGGAGCACAACAACAAACAAACAAACAAGAAGAACTAAGAACATCACACCAAAAAAAAAGAAAGCTTAAAAAAAATATACTAAAGGATAAGGCTCGTTGCTATGGTCACGAGAGCGAAAGAAACGCAGAAGACGGAACTACGGTTGTTATCTTGGGTAGATATTTATTAACCATTATTTCAGTGATTTTATTCCAAAATAAGGGGTTTGTTCAGATTATAACCCAGAGGTCTTATTTAATCATTGGCTCGGGGCACAAAGATCGATTTGAGAGGTAATTTTGGGTGTTTGTTGGAGATGTTATTTGTTTAACCATTTTCTCCGGGAATTCATCCAAAAAAAGAGGTTTTCCAATTTACTAAACCGATTTGCCCATGTTCACCATCAAATCTTTACCGTCATATATTGCATGCCATGATTCTTTGGATCCTTAATTCTAAACCTTGGGTATTTGGATTCAAGGCTCGGGAGCTGCGGGACACGTGTCATTAGTGACTTATTTTTCAAATCTGCTAGAAGATAAGGATAGAAGACTCAAGATGAAATTGACCCTCAGCCTGTTCTATGAGTCAATCTAAGGCTCGGGGGCTACTCCATATGGAGTGCGAGTTTAATCGCACCCCATATAAAAGAAGACTGGATAACTGCTCGGGGCATGAGCACCTCATAGGCTCGACATAGCCAAGGAAGTACCGGAGGACAGCTTCCCGATGAAGTTTGGGAGAATTCGAAGATGCCTTCAGAAGTACTCGGATGCCTGTAGTACTCGGCTACAAAGAGTTCGGGGCCTTGTCAGACACGGGCACACGGAACTGTCCACGTGACGTACTTCTCTTAGGATATGGGATGGGACATGGCCCATGCCCTACATCTATTGTAACTACTCATAGTGCAGTAGGACTACTTATACAATAGCAAAACTAGTCGGACACAGTAGGAAACTACCCGAGAAGTACTCAGGTAAGACTTCTGGGCTTGTACCCAACTAGAACTTCCATGTAAACCTATCCTCCAGACTATATAAGGGCGGACAGGGAACCCCTCGGGGACGATCACCATCAAAGACAATACAAACCACACAGGATGTAGGATATGGCACTCTCGACAGCCCGAACCTGTCTAGACCTTGTGTTTCTTGCACCTTCGAGTTCCTAATCTCGGTGACACCTTATCTACAAACTCACCACTTCGGAGGTATCCCTCGGTGGGCGTGGCAGTAAAACACTGACACTCACTCCACCCATGGGCGTTGACTAGCCACGCCTCTCGCTAGCACTACTGTGATGGCGACCCAGCCATCTTGTACCGCGGCCCGCTGCCCCAGACTATTGTGCCCGATGCTGCCCACGGCCCCGGACCTGCTGCAGCAGCAGCACCAGCCCCTACGCCATGTGACTGCCCTGGATCGCTTCTTCAGCCAAATGTACAACCATCATCCCTGCGCCCCTCTGGATGAGGGACCTGCGGCGGCGCCCCCTGCGGCACCAATGCCAGCAGCATCCGCCACTCCCTTCGGTGCAGCACAACCCTGCGACTCGCTCACAAACGGGCACCCTTCGTCAGGCACAGGTCATGAACCTCTCGGCATCGACGACCACTACTTCCCTGATACCATCGAACTACCACTATAGGTTAGCCGACCCATATTGGCGCTCTTCCATGGTTGAGGAGTTCAAGGCCCTTTTCGACAACGACACCTGGCGGCTCATTCCCTAGCCTCCTGGTGCAAACATCATGATGAGCATGTGGATTTTCAAACACAAGTACCACTCTGATGGTACCCTTGCCCGACACAATGCGCGCTAGGTCGTCCACGGCTTCTCCTAGCACCAAGACATCGACTATGATGATACGTTCAGCCCCATCATCAAGCCGTCAACAATTCGAATCGCCCTTAGCATTGCCACGTTTCAGGCATGACCTATTCACCAGCTAGACGTGAAGAACACATTTCTTCATGGTGACCTAAATGAGATGGTCTACTGCCAACAGCCTCCACGCTTCGTTGACTGCTGCACCTGACTATGTTTGTCTACTGCAAAGATCACTCTACGGCCTGAAGCAGACACCTCGAGCCCGATACCAGTGCTTCGCCACCTATCTCCAACACCTCTGTTTCACTGCATCGACCTTCGACACCTCTCTTTGTTTTCAAAGAGGGTGATCGTGTTGCCTACTTGCTACTCTACGTCGATGACATCATCCTCGCCATATCGTCGGCAGACCTCCTTCAGCGCATCACTGAGCATCTCCACTCTGAGTTTGCCATGATGGACCTCGGCGATCTCCATCAAATTGTGGGCATCGCTGCCACACGTTCTTCAGACGACCTCTTCATGTCTCAGCGATAGTACACCCTCGACTTGCTGCAGCGCACGGGCATGGCCGAGTGTCACTCTATGTCACACCTGGTTTTTAAAGACAAAACCGAATGCATAACTATATGTATGCCAGGATCAAGTTCCATACATATAGTGACTTCATCAGTGAATAATCAGCAACAATATCAAGAAAAGAGAATTAAAAGACTATAAAGATTATCAGAGTTATACAGCTTATCCTGGAAACGAAGACTCCAAACTTCACAGGCAATCGACCAGGGGTTCCGCAGGCCTAGAACTCAGCATCACCTTCAAAAGACTTCACATCACTTTCTCCTCTGAGCAGCAATTATAATAAGCGTGAGTACACTTATGGTTGGTACTCAGCAAGTGTTGGGAAATATATGACATGAAGGCCAAAAGTAAGGAAAGGCTGACTGGCTTACTGCGTTAAGCAATTTTAATTGGTCAAGTTTTATTAGCACCTGATTACTAAGGTAAAAGTTCATACCAAAAACCCACATTAAAAGAGAGAGAAGAGATACAGCATAAGCATAACCACAACCATAAACATGGTCCACGATAATCATAACCATAACCATGGTCCACGATTTAATTTATTTTCAAGTTCAATTATCATGTGAGGGTCCAAGCCGCTCTTAACCGTGAGCACGGCTGATATATCAGTTTTCACCCTGCAGAGGTTGTACACTTTACCCACAATTCATGTCTCCCGATTTGCCCGAGGTAGCTAGCCTCTTAAACACTTCCGAGGTGAGTGGCAAGGGATTCACTACGAGGTATTTACAAAGATTCCCTAACTTATGACAATTTGCTAAGGTTTCAGGGCGCAGTGGTCATAACCCTCCCTAATGAGGAAGATGCCTTAACCAGGAACATATCTACACCTCAAGAGGACCGGTCTATACCCCATCAATGCACTCCCCTCTTGCCCTTTCGGTAAGATCATCACAAGCTAGAGTTTCTAATTAATTAGCCAAGACCAGAGCCATATAGTATTGTGGTTGCACTATTTTCCTAGGTAGTTCTCCATGTTCCAATTAAAATATATGATCTTGTGATCAACAACACAAAGAGCATGAACATGGATAAAACAGGTTTAGCATCATCATTGTTATCATCATGATTATATATTATTCCCAAACTATAACCAATTATAGCAACTAAGCAATAGCTACCCAACAATAAAGATAAAACCCAGGTTGATAAGGAATGATCATAAAGACTAGGAATATCCTAAATTAGGATCCATCAAAATTAGGACACATGCATGCATATAAAGAAAAAGTTATATTTATTGTGTTTATTAGGACAAAAGAATGATCAAGAAAACACTTGCCTTTCTTTTAGAGAATAGCTGCTCAGAGTCTTCAACTTTTATTTTTGAAACTCTAAATCTTCAAAGCTCTTGGATCACGCTCCTTCTAACGTCACACAAGCATCGGGCCCAAGCATACAAGCAAGCAAACAAATAAGAACGACTAAGAACAGATACATCAAACAATATGAAAGCATTTAAAAGAATGTACAAAACCATAGGGCTCGTTGCTACGGTCACGAGAATAAAAGAAACGTGGAAAACGGAGGTAGGGTTGAAAAGATACAGCTATCGGAAGATTTATATTATAAAAGAAATAAATAACTATAGGCTTTCATTTATTTTAGTTTAGAAAACTAATGTAAAAGATATAGAAGAGAATATCTCTAATTATAAAGATGAGACATAACTTAATCAAATTTTATATATAATTGTGTATGTACGAATTACACTAATTAAATAAATAATTAGAGAATAAAACTTGTGAGAACATCCAAACGCATACCTTTATGATTCGAGTTGAACTAAACAAACTAAAGTACAAACACATTTCAGTTGAGATTAATCAAGTTAACAATAATTATAAAAACTGGAATAAAGACTTAACTGGATTTTATTTCGAAAACTAGATGAGAGAATATTATTCAAATTAAATTGATATCTAATTTTAAAAACACGAATTATGGTACAACAGCACTACTAAATAATAGCTTAGGATTTTAGAAGACTAGCACAAAAAGAACGGATCGAAACGGATCTAAAACGCGGAAACTACGTATGAAACAGCACTGCAGGAACCTATACGCAATTAACTATAGCTTTCAGCGGTTAGCAGAAAAGAAATACTAGACTCAGAAAATAGTGCTTGCAAATACAGAAACGTTTAGGGTCAGATCTGAAAAATTCCATGGTGGGGCTGGATTGAGATGATGTAATAGATCTAGGGGGTTTTCTGCAAATTTCGCAAGACACAGAAATTTGCGCGATAATTACAGAATTTTCCAGGGACTGAATCGCGAAAAGCTTGGAACAGCCTCCCATGGTGACCGGTGGCCACTGTTCTTGAAATTCCCGTTGATTCCGGCCGCGGGAGAGCGCGAGAAGCGGGGCAAATGAAAGAGGACGACGAGGGGATTCCATTTCATATCTTACTTACCGCGGGGACGCATCATGGTGATCGAATTTTGCGGAGGAAGATGCGCTGGCTGTTCCGTTCAGTTCTGTTCCTGGGCTGATGCGCTGGTTCCTTTCCTGGGGGCATGGTTCTGTAGGGGCGGCGCTGGGCAAGGCCAGGAGGGGGAAGAAGGCGCGGCTGCGGAGGGGGAGACGCGCACAGGGCGGCGCTGCTACGGCTGCAATGTAGCAGGGGCATGATGACGCTTGGACAGGGATGACGCACGGGATGCAGGAGGACGGCTTCCTAGTGGCGCGGCAACAAGGGTCTGCGGCGGGGGGGGGGGGGGCAGGGTGATGGCTATGCTCAGGACGGGCATGGGCAGGGGGAAGTGCAGGGTGCACGCAGGAAGCGGCAGGGGGATTGGCGTGGCGCAGGGGGAAAAGGAGCAGGGTTTAGGCGCGTGGAGGAGAAGAACGGGAGGGACTCTGGGCGACGGCGTGCATGGAGGTTTTATAAGGCGCAGGGCTAGGGCACCAGGGGAAGACGGCGTGCAGGGAGGTTTTATACGGGCGCAGGGCTAGGGCACCGAGGGAAGATGGCGTGCAGAAGAAGTAGATCGGAATGAGGCTCGACTCGTGGATTTTTATAGAGCGAAACGTCCTGGCTCGGCGTGATAGATATGCCAAGGAAAAGGGACCGTCGTGCAGCACCTGGACTCGATCGAGCCTGGCTAGTGGAGGGTGTGGGGCTGAGGAGCTCGGTCGTGGGTGTAAGATCGAGATGGCGGACTAGAGGGGGGGTGAATAGTCCTTTCTAAAACTAATTGCGCCGGCTAACCGAAACTTATGCGGAATTGAAACTATTCGCTTAGCCAAGACTTCACCCCTCTAACTATGACTCTGAGGCACTTCCAAAAAGATCCTACACAAAGCAAATGGAGTGCCAAACTAATAAGAGCTCTCCTAACAATTCTAATGCCAAGCCACACAAGTCTAAGCACTAGTACTTCACAAACAAGGGGAGCTCCTACACAATTCTAATGGGCAATAGCACTAAGCCAAACCTAAGCTCACTAGATGCTCAAGGACAAGGATACACAATACAAACTCAAGAGCTCAACTTGCTTAGCTACACAATCTAAGCAAGAGCAACTAATTAAACTACACAAGCTAACTAGTTACACTATGATCTCTACTTCTAGCTACACAAGCAAGAAAATGATTAGCAAGCTACACAAACTAACGAAACACTAGAGAGCAACTACACAAGCACAAGATATATATGAATGTAAATACAAGGCTTGTGATTTGGAGAATGCAAACCACTGAGAAGAGTAGACAAGATTGACACGGTGATTTTTATCCCGAGGTTCACTTGGTTGCCACCAAGCTAATCCCCGTTGAGACAAGCTCCAAGGTTGCCGCCGATCCTCTTGCTAGTGGTGACTCTCAAGTCACACTCTCCCACGTGGAGTGCTCACACCGAGCTCTAGCACATAATCCGGACGAACCACTTGTTGCTCTTCACGTCTCGCTCAACTAGAGTTGCTCTTCGCGGCTCCCGCGGGGTGAGCACAATACCCCTCACAATCTCTTCTCCGGAGCACCACACAATCTTCTTGCGGGCTTCAACGAAGCCTCTTCCCACCAAGCCGTCTAGGAGGTGGCAACCTCCAAGAGTAACAAGCACACCGGCTTGCAACACGATCACCTAGTGCCACTCGATGCAATCTCTCAAAGCAATCGCACTAGAATCGCTCTCTCACTCAATCGGATGATCTATCAAGTTAGAGTGAGTAGAGGGCTCTCAAGCACTCTCACACATGGACACCAAGTTCCCAAGGTGCTCAGCACACCCAAATGGCCGGCCACACCCTCTATTTATAGAGGAGGCCCCAAACTAGCCGTTACACTCAAATCCCGTGAAAACAGAGATTTCGCGGACTGTCCGCCTCACAGAAACCGGACCGTCCGCCATTCAAAACCAACGGCTAGAACTGCAATTCTTATGTGTCAGAGTCGACCGTTAGAGCCCCGGGCGGACTGTCCACGCCCCTGGGGCGGACTGTCCGCAGTTCAAAACTTCGAACCAACCGATTTGCAAACGTCTCTGACTAAATCTGGAAGTGAACGGCGGACTGTCCGCTCCCCATGGGCGGACTGTCCGCATATCAAAAACTGAGCACACACAGAAACTGTAATGTTTCTGTCCGAGGAGGCGGACCGTCCGCCCCCAAGGACCGGACGGTCCGCAGTTCATTTTGGACACCCAAGATAGAACTACCAAGATTCTGCGCCCGTTTCAGCTTTTAAGGGCGGACCGTGCCCCCATGGACCGGACGGTCCGCAGTTCATTTTGGACCACCAACAGAGCCAAAAACGGCTCTATTAGAGCTCATCCGGGATAACGGCGGACCGTCCGCCCCCCATGGGCGGACCGTCCGCAGGTCTATTTCCAGCAGAAATGTACCACGGTAAAATGGCCATAACTCTTAGATCCGATGTCCAAATTAGGTGATCTTGGACTTTATGAAAAGCTAATTCAGAGGGCTACACAACCCAACTGAATACATGGTCCAAAACACAATGGATCAAAATAGTATTCCACTCCAAGAGACAACCTAATTTTTGGAGAAAATCGAAAAACCTTTCTTGCTTCTCAAAGTTGATCAACATCAACTCCAACTCTTTCTCCTTTGCAAATGTGCCAACACCACCACGTGAACAACACCATGTGCATGTGTGTTAGCATTTCACAATCATTTTCAAAGGATTTTCACTTGATCTCACCACGCCACTCGATCCTAGCAACATCGCAATGTTAGATCGCTCAAGTGGCACTAGATGACCGATATGCAAACAAGTTTGCCCCTCTTGATAGTACGGCTATCTATCCTAAATCCAGTCATGCACTTCTCTACACAACCTTTGACCGGTGAAATGAAATGCCCTACAAGTCATACCTTTGCCTTGCACATTTCATTTCATTTTCCCAAATGTTGATGCCACACAAGCACCAAATTCCATCAAGCCTTTTGATCATCTTCATGAGTCAACACTTGGCTTGATCTTCCTTGAATGATATGATCCACTCCATATCATCACATGACCTCTTTGGTCCATCGATCTTGACCTTGCTCGCTCTTCACCGTTGCCTCGGTCCATCGGCGCCAAATCTTGCCCAAGCTTCACCGCCTCGCGGTCCCTCGCTTCAAAGCCTTGACTTGCCCTTCTCCATTGCAACCGGTCCATCAAGCCAAGCCTTGTCTTGATCTTCTCCATTTTGGTCACATAACTCCATGTTATGTCTCATATGCAATGAGCTCCTCGATCACACTATATGAGCATAGCATCAACCCTTAACCATTTCTCCTCCATGGCACATGTTGCTCATACTAGTGTCTTTGTGTGGACTAATCTTCTGTGTATCTCAACATAAACACTTATTAGTCCAACTAAGTTGTCACTCAATTACCAAAACCAAACAAGGGCCTTTCAGTGGGCCGAAATAGGATCAGGTGAGGGCTGAACACGAAAACGAGCTGACAGAGCTGATTGAATGTGAACCATTTATTCAGGAGCGCGAAAAGAGAAGACAAGGATCAGGCGGAGTCGTTGGGGCTGAAGGTGATCGAACATCATCGGAAAAACACTGAAGATGAGCCACGTGGCGTCGTTTTCAAGCGCGACATGATCGGAGAGAACGGTTAGAGGATCGGGAGCTCAATGGGACATCCTAAGGATTCGGAGGGGATGAGGTTAAAAGGATGTACAACAAGAGACGGCTGGGTCCGACTATGATGAGAATCAAAATAGAAATATTTTTCAGAACACATTTTCAAGTTTAAAATAAATCTAGAAAAGTCCAGATAAATATTTCAAACCAAGAAAAATATATCCGGAAGAATCCCAAAATTTTTCGAGAAAAACTCGGGAGTTAATTTGGGTCACGAGGATTCCAAATAAAATATTTGGGACTCATGAAAAAGAATTTTAGAGCTTTCCAAGTAAAAAAATGGATCTAGCTCTTGGATAAATAGATTAATTGCCGGAAAAATCTTTAAAATTCTCGAAAAATCCTATTGATAGATGAACATATTGTAAAAGATATTCACATTCTAAAATTAAATATTTTAGGGTGTGACACTCTACGATGACTCCAGTTGACACTCGGGCCAAGCTTTCGGCTACCGACGCGATTCCCCCGTCTTTGACCCGTCCGAGTACAGGAGCCTCGCCGAAGCGCTTCAGTACCTGACCCTCACTCAGCCCGATCTGGCATGTGCTATCCAGTAGGTGTGCCTCTTCATGCATTATCCCCGCGAGCCTCACATCACGCTGATCAAGTGTATCCTACGCTACGTGAAGGGCAGCATCTCCTCCGGACAACACATCAGCACTTAGCCCACCTAGATACTCCGATACGAACTGGGCTGACTACACGGACTCTCGACGCTCCACGTCAAGCTAGCGCATCTACTTCGGCAACAATCTGGTGTCTTGGTCCTCCAAATGCCAGACCACCATCTCCTGCTCCAGCGAAGAGGTGGAGTACCAAGCCATCACCCATACCGTGACCGAGTGCTGTTGGCTGCTCCAGGAACTCCATGTTCCCCTCTCCACAGCGACCGTCGTCTACTGCGACAATATTAGCACCGTCTACATGACCGTAACCCTATCCACCACAAGCTCACAAAGCATATCGAGATCGACATCCACTTCGTGCGCAAGAAGGTTACCCTGGGGAACATCCATGTCCTTCACGTTCCGTCGTCCCTTCAGTACACGAACATCATGACCAAAGGGCTCCACGATCCTCCCGCTGCGACTGCGGGCGGGTATTAGGCATTATAAACCCCTGATTCTAGCTGTATTTATAGCTGTGTTATAGCTGATATAACCTTCCATGTATACTCGGCCATATTGGCTATTTTTTATATGAAATCCACCCCCCTGATTGGGTGTGAGATGACTCAGCCGTTCTACAGGAAGCAATAACACTTCGGTTGGAATCTGACCAATGAATAGGTTGAAGCTAAGGTCCAGTGACTCTAGATTGCTGCAATTGGCGAGTGATGGTGGCACGGTTCCAATTAGGTAATATTGTTTGGGAGGAGCAGCTTTCGCAGTGATGGCAATGATGAGCACAAATCTGGCATTATCTCCCCGTGAAGCGCATTGGACCCAAGGTCAATAACTTCAAGCAAAGGGCAACCAGCTGCATGCGCGGGCAGCAGATTTGTCCCTGTGATGTTGTTGAATGGTAGCCGCAGCACACGCAGAGAATAAATTTTACTGATGACAGTAACCACAAAGTCACTAGATAGTTGATTGCTGCTGAGATCGAGCACCACAAGCGATCTGCATCCGGAATTTCCCCGGTGAAGTTGTTCCCAGCTAGTGCGAGTTTCTTCAATTGTTGGAAACCTCCCAAGAACGCTGGTATTGGACCAGACAGAAGCTTTTTCGCGGACATGTAGTGTCTCCAAGCGGCGGCATTTGGCAAGGCTTAGTGGCAACCCCACTCCAGTCAGTCTATTGTCCCCAGAGAAGTTATTTCCAGCAATGCTCAAATGCATCAAATTGGCCGGAGCCATGGCCACAAGCCCGGCAAGCAGGGCGCCGGACATGAGGTTCCCTGACAAATCAATAACAGAAACTTAGCTATACTGCGCCAACTCCGGGAGGCCTCCGGTGAACTGGTTAGCCGAGAAGTTGAGGTACTGAACAATGGCAGGCACTCAGGCAGTCAGGGAGTAGTCCAGCAAGCCGGCATCTGACAGCTTGTTCCTGGACGTGTCCGGTGTCCACAGCGACGGAGGGAACGGAAAGCCCCCGCCTGCGAGACCCGTTCCTGGACAAGTCGAGGGACTGCAGATTGCTGCAGGGATGCCAAGAACGCCCAGGGCAGGGTGCCCTTCAAGGCGAAGGCGTTCGAGGACAGGTTCGACGTCAGTGAGCGCGCATGGCGGTGTAGTCCGCCGCCGCGACGGGGCGCGGTGGGAGAGGTTGCCGCGGAGCTGAGGTCGAGGCTCTGGAGCACGGGGAGCTCCAGCAGCGCGTCGAGGTGGACGCGGCCGGCCAGGGACATGACGCCAGTCAGCAAGAGGATCCACGCAAGTCACGGCTGGCATGGTAGATGATGGATTGTCAAAAAACATATGCATGAAGTAGATGCAATAATCCTCTTGAATGCCACCTGGACATTGGCTAGCAAGGACTGACTTCTTGCAGCATTATGAACTCAGGAACAGCTAGCGCCTTGCCATCCAATCTGTCCACCTTCATCCACTGGCCAGGTGCAGTGGCAATGTCCGCCTAGCTCAAAGATCTCAAATTGGAAAGTCATACATGAGATGTTCTCGATCGATCTCAGCCAAACATTCTGTAGGAAGATCATCCAGTGGCCACGGACAGAATGTCAAAAATCATAGCCTTCGGACTCGTCAATCGCCTGTCGCACGGCAGAGGCCAACTTGGGGAGTGGGATCCTCAGACCGGTGCGCGCGCGGTGAGAGGATCCTCAGACGGATCCTCAGAGAGCAGGCGCGCTGTCGTCGTGCAGGAGGGAGGTCGATCAGGTTGTCGACGGCGAGGCAGCTGAAGACGCCGTCGCGGAGGATGCATGTGCGCGCAGCGGACGGGGCATCGTCGACCAGGCCGCCGTCACGGAATGGAGGGCGAGCCACGGGCCGGGAGCGGCTGATGGGCCATTGGCCCAATCAAGGTAGTCTTATTTTGGCCCAGTTGATAAATCACACATTTGTACAAGTTTACTATGTTTCAAGTTAAAACAATTTTTTGTTTGAGCTAAGAGAAAAAGGGTGAAACATGTGAGTTGTTTGGTGACGATGATTATCCAAGCATATATATATCGCCTACTTCAGTTTCAACGATGTAGCTTACAGCATTTTTCAAATGATTCTACATGTTTTTTGTTCTATATGTTTGACATTCCAGTCAAACTATGCTGAGTGAAAGGACATAAGCTGCATCATGCACGAGCAGGATGCTGTGTCTCCTTCCATGAAAGATAGAATATACATGAGACTTGAAGAACAAATATAAGTCTATGAGAGTAGGAAGGCCTTTAGATCACCGATTTTGACTTATGGACGCGCAAGCAAGACTTATAGATACTTGTAAAATGATTCGGCAACCTCCTTTGAATGGTCAACAAAACGTGAGATCACGAGATTAATTTAAACATCTAGAATCCACAAATATAACTCACGTTATATCAATTATTCGGTCTTTCTTCTAGTTTATTCACCAATAATCATTGCTTGTACCTTTGATTATATATATATATATATATAGATGTTGTCTATTCCACTTACTGTGTTAAATATTATTCAACCCAATGGCGGAGCGCCGCCTCCTCCGGCGACCCAACCAACCAAATCCCGCAAGGGTAAATGTTTGGACTGAAACCGTAAATCAGCCGTCTTATTTACTCCCATCCAAATCCCACACCAGCATATAAGTGGTTGCGGCTAACTGGTCTTTTTCCCATAACTACCCGCGTCATTCCACCTTCTTTTTTCCTTAGTACTAATCCTAGGTGGTTTTCATCTGATTTACGATGACGACCGGATCCGCGCACGCCCAACAAGGTTGACGGCGACCCCCCTCACACAATCGATGGCTTCACCGTGCATCCGAGCATGACCCTATCCGAGCGTGCCCAACAATCTTTCTAACCTGCACATGTGCAACAATGGAAGTCGTCATCCCTAGTTTCGGATCCAGGTATTGTTATTTGTTATACCCAGTTCGTTGATCATATGAGTAATTAGTTGATTATATTCCTAATTTTCACTTCCCGCATGTTGCTCTAAGACACTCGAATTAGAACAATTGATTTAAGCTAAATGGTATAATCTATCGATCTTGTTGTTTATGTTGCAGATTGTGACTATTCAGATCTAGATTGCAACCGTCTCCACCATCTGGATCCGGTAGGAACAACATGAGGCTCCTCCAGGCGGCGCAGCCCAGATCCGGCCAGAGGTGAGCAGCACAGCCGCTCCCAGAAATCTCGATCGATCGGGTCGTGTTCAAATGGCTGCAGTGGCAGTAGGTCGCGGCAGCGCCAAGGAGGATCTTGGGTTGGTGGCGGTGCCGACAGGCTCCTCATCGCGGACCTAGGCAACCGGGACGGAATTGGTTTCTATATGATTGGGTTGATGTTATAATTAATTTGCTTCTCGAATTTTGGAAAATTACTCCAAGAAATTACTTGTCCGCACCTTTTTGTCTATTTTGTGGACATGTACCATTGTGAGCTTAATTTCTTTTAGAAAATTACTTGTCTGAGGTTTAGAAATTACTTCTGAATCAATGTTATTTGAAATAACTAGAAATCAAAATGGAGTGATTGACTTAATCAAGTACAACAGTCGTGTTCCCACCCTGTATAGTAACCGAACTGCTGCTGTTGATTTCTCGCATGTCGTAAAAAAAAACTCGTAGCATTTTGAAAAATGCCCCACTTTATCAGTTGGAAAATAATCATGCAGTAAAAATATTCCTATTGTCAATTCAAAGTATCATTCAATCGAAAAATACTTTCCTTATCAATTGAAAAATACTACTGACAGTTGAGTCAAATGAAAAATACTTTAGTCAGTTGCAAAACACTCATGTCCTTTGAAAAATACATCTGTACTCAACTGAAAATACACATGACATTAGACAAAAATCAACTCCTGACATTTGGTAATAAAAGAATACTCCTCTAGTCAGATGAAAATACTCCTGCATTTGAAAAAAATTACCCATCTTGTCCATTGAAATATAGACCAGACATTTGAAGAATAAAAAGTACTCCTGTCATCTGGAATATATTTTTCATATCCAGAATAAAATACTCCTATTGTCAATTGAAAAATACTCATGTCATTTGCAAAAATAGTTCGAGAGGTATTCACTACTAGTTATCTCATGAAGTAATATTCGTTTTGACCGTGTACATATATAAAGCAATTCCTACTTGTTATGATCTTTGTGCACTCTTTTTTTCGGGCTTGACCTTAGCCTCGTTTGTTGCCTTCACTTAGCGGATCTGCATGTAGAGCTGTGTCGTTCAATGAACCTGGACGTCTTTCCTTCCATGCATGCATATTACTTTCTGAATCTCTCTCTCTCTCTCCAAATAATATTGGTCAACGTTGCTAATTAGGAATTAAATGCATATCCTACAATCACGTTTCAATTTTGCATGGATGTAATCTCTCTCTCAAACATGCATGCAAGCCTAACTACGCCTGAAATCCCTCTACCTCTTGATTCCACGCATCTCTTGCGGATCAGCATTAACAGACATGTATGCATGCAGGATCTCCATACCATGGTGCAGTCCGTCCAATAAAATCATCATCTAGTCACGCGCCCTAAAATCCCTCACTTTCTAATGGTAATTTTGTATGCGCGTGCGGGAACACAAAAGCTCGTGCAGACCGTCTGCATGCACAAAGATTACTGATTACCACACATGGTGGCAGGGTGCCGCAAGTGAAGATCGCCCGAGCAGAAGATGACCCACCAATGGACCACCGTGATATGAGAAAAGGAAGATGGCTTGGGCAGCTTTGGCCGCGGCCGCTAGCGCACTTGAAGTCCGCCACGCAAAAACGCATCCCATGTATGCAAAATCTGACGCAGAGCCAATGTTCAAACTATTTTTACGGTCACAACATGAAAACGAGCGACTTTTACGGTCCCGACTGCTCGCTGTTGTTCTGGTCAAAAAAAAAAAGCTCCCAGCATTTGAAAAAAATACACCTCTACTCCGTTGAAAATACTAAAATATTACTCTTGTCAATGAAAAATACTCTTAAAATTTGAAAACTACTCCAAACATTTGGAAAAAAGTACTCTTGTGAATTGAAAAATACTCCTAAAAGTAGGAACTCCTATCGTTTGAAAATACTACTCTAGTCAATTGAAAATACTCCCAACATTTAAAAAAAAGATCATAACATTTGAAATACTCCTTTAGCCAACATGGAAAATTACTCCTAACATAACAAAAAAATACTCTTGTATAATATGGAATATTATTCATGTGTTTTAACATGCGAATATTGTTCCCTCAGTTTGTCCCATATTAGAGTAGTATTTTTGTCCATCTTTGAGTAGTATTTTTCGCAATTTAGAGTAATACTTTTGTGCTTTAATCATTATTATCTTGAAATTAGGAGTTTAAATTAGGAGAGATAATTATCATTAGTTAACTTGAAAAGTAATTTTCCTGAAAGAGTGATTACTATTGCACGTGATCTCCTCACAATTATTAACATATTTAGCACCCTGAAATCCACGTTTCAAATTGCATGCATGCATTGATGTCTCTCTCTTCTAAACACATGCATTTATTTCTCTCCAAACCTCACGCTAGCATGTACACATGCAAGTGCTAACTGCTCGCTCACCTCAATCCGCAAGCGTGATTGCAGGCAAGATGCAAGGAGCGATTCAAATGCATGGCGCTGGCCCCACCCAACGCCAAATGACGCCCCCTTGTTCACTTGTTCATCTTCTGGTGATAGCGCTGGCAATGGCTGCCGAAGATGGAGATGCCAAGTTGCCAACCAGCGGACATCCATGGCATGAGAAAAAAAAATACGACCGCGCTAGCTCAGCCTCCACGGCGAAGGCGATATTTCTCACAACCTCCACAGCAAAGCCGATAGGAAACCGTAGCAGCTGCGATAACAAGATTTACAAGACCGTAAAATCTATAGACTTCATGGTCATGGTAGAAGAGAGATTTAATTTGCATGTGCTGTCTGGACATAGATTAGATCCAACTAACAACAAAAATCAATTAGTTTATTGGACGTGCTACTCATTTTACGGTTGCGGGATGAATTTACTGATTAATTACGATTTTTACTGCCGCGGCATCAAAACATGCAGCCTTTTACGCCCAGAAGGCTCGCCGCAGCTTTTGGTAAGGCTCTGCCGTAAGCGCTGAATAATATTCAGTTCACAGCAAGCTAAATAGACCAATCCTATACATATATATATATACATATATATATATAACCTGATAATGCGATGGTCCATCAAAGTTTCATGGTGGATACTTAGAAAAAATTATATATACAGGAGTGGCTGTTCAGAGGATCTGCTGGAATTATTCTAAGCATGCATCCACCTACCTTGCTTCTCTTCTCAGACGTAAGTGCAGGAGAAGCTGGTTACAGGTTGTTGATCCTCCTTACTACCGAAATAATCAAGCACCACATTCATCTTTACTTTGTGAGATGATTTTTACTGCTCTCGGCCTTGGGGAGAGAGGGGGGACAGTAAGCTGTAAGCCTCTGAGCCACTGCTGAGCAACTGGGGTTTAAAGAGAGAGTGACTGGAAAGGAAAAATATTCCAAGCCCTTGAAAAGTTAGACGACGCTGCAGAAAATTTCCACAGAGAGAGAGACAGAGAAAGAGTGAGAAAGGAAGAACCCTGTTCTCGGATAGAAATAAAAATATCGATCCACTCGTGAACCAGGACGTACGTACGCAGGTCGTGCTTGCCGCCGGCCGTCGCCTTGCTCGACGGTGACTGTAACTTAACCTGGACGGGGTTGTTGCTACCACCCGATACTGGCCGTGCGATTCGGGTCGAAAGTTACTTGGGCAGTTTAGATTTCCGGGGCCCGGAAAGGATCCAGACGTCGCTCTCAAGCTGTTGCGATCCTTGAGCGCACGCTTTCTGAAGCCGGATTGAACAATGCAAGACTTGGATATGGGAAAGCAATGGCTGATCTCTGGAGTCCTGTTAATTGTTTGTCATTGGATTCACAATGTTTCTTGCACCGTGCATCTTGTACGTCAAGCGAAAGGGTTAGCGGGAGCAAAATGACAAGTACTAATGATGAGATTCGTATCATGCATCCAAAGAAGAAATGGAAAAAAACAGGATAGCTTGCTTACAGAGGCGCAGTTTCCATGCAGATGAGTAAACGGAAGATGCCAATGTACCAATGAGAAATTGAGTGACAAGATTCAGCAGACACGCACACGTACCCGTGGCATCGAGCCAAATTTTCCATGGCCCGAGAGAAACTTGCAGGAAATGACACATGGAGTTTGGGCTTTTGCAGTGCCATTCAGAAGCTAGCGGCGGCACGCCGGCACAGGGCTACATCCAAGAGCTATGTTGGGTCCAAGTTTGACCGCACGCACCAGAAGACGGGCACGAGCAAGCAAACAAAAACAGAGAACCATCACCTGAAATTCCAAACTTGCTGAAGAATTTCGTCAATCAGTCAGTTAGTACAGTCAACAAACTCCGCCGATATTAGACAGACTAAGCTACCTGCTGCGAGAAAAAGATCAACATACAGAAGCCAAAGAGCAAAGACAACACCAAAAGGTTGCGTGTGGTTGCCAGAGGCTGGAAATAATTGCATTTTCTAAAAAGAATCTGCCATGCCAGATGATTTACAGGTACGAAAATCACAAAGCGTATACTCCAAGATGATAGCTTTTCAGCCACTAATCAGGCAATCAGCAAGCATAAAGTTGACGACTGGAAAGCACCAAGAAAAAAAAAACACTTGAAATTAAGACGCTCTAGAAACCAAGAAATTAAACACGTCGATCCATTCGTGCACTAGCTCCCCGGTCCGGACGTCCGTACGCGGGTGCTCATCGGCTTTGTCGCTGACCATCGTCGTCTTGCCGGACGGCGGCAACCTGTAAATCTGGACGTGCTTGCCGGCCACCCGGTACTGTCAAAAAGTTACATGGGCAGGCTAGATTTCCTGGGCACGGAAAGCAGGACGAGACGTTGCCATCCATCATCACGCGCATGCTTTTTATGAGGCCGATCGAAGAAGACTTGGACTGGGGAAAGCAATGGCCCATCCATCTTTTAATATTCCAGGTTTTTCCGGAATATTATAAATGTGCAAAATTGTAAATTTTTAAAAACTTCTTCATGTACGTGCTTTATAGCTAGTTCCAAATATAAGCATAAGTTTTCTCTATCTCGAAATCTTAGTGATTTAACTCAATATTTTTAATTAAGAACCATTAAAATGTTAGTGTAAAATAAATTGGAGTCATTTGGATTTAATTGCAATCTACCTTATTTGAAATTGTTAATTGGATCTTACTTGAATTGCTTCCAATTTGTTTGATTCAATTGAGTGGAATTTGAATTTGAATGGGCCAGTCAAATTCAAATTCAAATACTAACTACCTGAACCTACTTGGGCCCATAGCTTGAAACCGGCCCACACGAGCACAACCCGGCCCAGCACCTTTTCTCCTTTTTCCCCGCAAAGCACAGCCTGCACGGGCATGGGCACTCCGGCCCATGTTGGCCGCCTCGCCCTGTGTCGCGGCCCAGCCCACTCGCCGCCCCATCGCCCGCACGTGCCGCGCGACCCCTCGCCTTCCTCACCGCTGCCGCTACCACACCGATCCCACTCGTCAGCTTTCCCTTCTCCCACCTCCAGCCGCGCTGCACCCCGCTCCTCACTGCTTTACCACCCGACGCCGCCGTCCGTGCCTCCGTGACATAGGAGTGCAACCGCTTGCGCGCCCCTTTCCACCCCTCCTTGACTGCCCGCGCATCCCAAAAACCCTAGCCCCGCTCCCATAGCCACTGGATGCGTGCCGCGCGTCCGCAGCACGGACGTTGAGGATCCCCGCCGTCCTCGTGCAACCAGCCAAGCCAAAACCTAGCGGCCGCCTCTATAAGAACCCTAACCACCATCTCCTCGAAACCCTAGAGCCTCGGGAACTTTCCCCACCCGCCGCCGCCACCACCAGATTGAGGGAGGAGAGGAGCTCCACCCGGAGCTCGACGTCGCCGCTGCACCGGGAGAAGAAGCGGAGGAAGAAGACGAGCACCTGAGGCGAAGAGCCACCGCCGCCGCACCGAGGAGCCGACGCCGAGCCGCTCGAGGAGAAGAAGGCCGCCACCATCGAGGAGCTCCGTTAGGCCAGCGCCCCGAACGACGACAACGCCGTTGCCGCTCAGCACGGCACTGCTACACCTCATCACGTCCTCGACTCGCCCCTGCTTCACCCATTCTTCTGCGACCACGCCGATAGGGAACCACCTCTCCTAGCTCCCCTACCCCCTGCTGCCGGCATGTTGCCTTGCACCGCCGATGAGCCGTCCGTAGCAGCCATAGGACCATCCTACCCCCCTTCTCGTGCAGAAGCCCGACACGTTGCCATGCTTCCTACAGCCGCCGTTGCCCCCTCGCCGCTGCACCGTGTCACGGGCCCAGAGCATCGGTGCCACACGCACGGCACAGCCATGCCGCGGTCCTGGGGTACCAGGACCCGCGCGCGTGCGTGCGCACTCAAGCCGCGAGGCTGAGTCGTGCCCTTGCCTCGCCGCCCTTAATTGCCGGTTGTCCTCCCACCCTACCACGCTGCACCATCGCGTCGCGGCCCTGGACCGCCAGGTACTCACGAGCACGAGCTCATCCCCAGCCAACGGCAAAAGGCCGTGCCCTTGCCCTTCCCAAGCCCCGCCATCGTGATCTCGCCTTGCCTCACGCCGCCATGCCGCGTCGCGGGTCCGGAATGCCGGCGCCCCGCACGCGCCATGGATACGCGCAGACCCGGGACGCCGAGAGCCCGCGCGTGGGTAGGACCGCCACCAGATCTAGCCGTGCGCGCCTTTCACCTTGCTTGCCCCGTCGTCGTCCTGTCGGCGCCACGCCTCGACCCTGCCATGGCTTTGCCGTGTGCGGTGACCACGCACCGACGCCACAACATCACGTTCGCGTCGTGGCCAGGCTAGTGCAGCCTTTCGTTGGACGCCCTGGGCGCACGCTGCACACGCACACCGGCCCACGCGCATACGGACCCGCACAGGCCCAAGCCACACCGGATCTGGCCGCCACACCAGATCCGAAGAGAGACCTACAAGCAGGGCCCGCCTGCCAGGGGGAGCAAAGGGCACTGCCCCCTGGGTCCACTTTGTTGGGGGGGGGAGGAAATGGATCATGGGCCGGCCTGCTAAGTGGAGCCGGCCTGCTGAGCCGCAGGCCGAGCTAACCCGTATGAGCCAAGCCAGGCCGAGTTGGGCCTTGAGCCGGCCCAACTGCTTTCGGCCCAGAAACCGGAGCTGAGCTCCTTTTTCTTTTCTTTTACCGGCCTGACCGAGGGCCCCACCCGTCAGCCTCGGGGTGAGGCTGACCCGTGGGTCCCACTGACCCGCTGACCCCATTGACCGTTGACCAATCAGTGTTGACTGGTCAACACTGCTGTCAGCAGGGCCCACTGCTGACATCAGCCGGTGCTGACCCTCCTGGTGACATCATGCTGATGTCAGCATGCCACGTGGCACGCTTTGGTGCTGCCACATGTCACCGCTGAGTGATTTTCTTTTCTGTAATTTTTTATTAATTTTGGAAATAGACTTTTCCTTAGAAAATTCATAATAAATCAACCGGACCTCCAAAAATTATGAAACCAGTTCCATAATTCTTCTAAAATCATGAACTACCCGTTAGAATAGTGATTTGGATCTTATTTGGTGACTTTTGTGCACTTTTGCATTTTGTTCCTTGCCCTTACTCGTATTTACAAATAGGACCCGACTATCGAGGAGTTGACCGACAGCCAGGACCACACAGAGGCTCAGGAGGACTTCGAAGAACTGCCAGGTTCGCGCCCATCTATGATCTGATTACCTATTAGGCATGGCTTGCTAGATGTGCTACCGCTACATGATGTATTACTATAAGATGAACCTGCGTAGCCTATTTATTTACCTGTACTTCTTGCAATCCCATTACACTCGAATATTATATGAAATGCCTTGCTATGCATTGCATGTGTATATGTGGGAATGGATGGATAGTCTTGGCGTTAGTGGAGATACACTTTCCAGGAGTTGGTGAATAGGACTTTTAGCCGGGAGCGGGCGAACTTAACTCGATCATGGATCGAGGGCTTGGAGTGTGTATCTTGGCACACTCTACGTAGTACCTGTGGAGGGTACAACTTGTTGGTTACTTGGTTGAGGCGTTGGGGCACCCGTAAAGGGTGTAGTTGCGGACCATTGCGGTGGAGACGCATATGATGAAGATGCCCGCTTCGGCAATTGAGGACCGGGTGAGAGTAACTATGATTAGTGGGACTATGTTGAGCGTGCACACCACTTACCCATTATGAGTGTGGGCCCGGTCTGGGACTAGCAAGTGCGGTACCAAGCCAGTAGGAGGATCGAGTATCAGTGCAGAGGAAGGAGGTGCTGACCTCACGTTCCCCGAGACGCAAGGGAGGCTTCGCAGTCCCGGAGCAACCTCTTGCGGGAGGATACGCCCAAGACCCGGGAAAGCCGGATGGTGCCGTGGCTCCTAGTCCTGTTTCAGTACACCAGTGTTTTCTCTCAGTCGGCTGATCCCCGGCTGGCGTCGATTCGAGTGGGTCCAGGTGTACAACTGTTGTCGGTCAAAACCCACCGGCGAGCAGCGACAGGCAACACGAGGAGCCGGGAGGCTTCCAGGACTGCTGGTGGGCCCCGGTCCCTCGGTCAACGGCCTAGAAGTCTGGCACACGCCCTGGCTTGGTGGAGTGCTAGGCATGTCACCTGACCTATACCTGATCAGAAAGGTGTAGAAACCGTACATCAGCTATTTTCCTGCATACACAGCCAAATTAAACATTAGTCCGAGCCGTGATCGGCTGTGACAACGACTCTCAGATCAGCCAAAGAAGCCGATGGAATCATTGTATTAGATCGGTCCTTCGGGTACCTTTCAGAATCGGCTGAAAGAAGCCAATTGCTACATTTAATAGATCGGATCTACTCAACATATGAACACTTTATATGAATACGATATGGGAATAAAAGCATGTTCTGTAATTGCCAAGCCAATCCAATCTGCGACGGTAAGAGTTTTCACCATATGACCGGAACATCCTACGCGTGGTTAAGTCTAACGTACATGAAAGATAACAACATGCTAACCCGAAAAGAGGCCTAAAAACCAACTTAACAAGTCAATTCCCGGAACAATCCCTCGTCAGGTTACCATAAGGCACCAAACATGCAGCCGGAACATTCAACCCGTTTGAAGGGCCTAATCATACAGATATTAAACCAATTCCTTGTAACACAAAGAACTACCATAACAGATTAGATCTACTAAGCGGTAACAGAACAAGGCACTGCCCTTGCACCCGAGATCGCGTACAAGAGCAGCTAAACGGTTACGAGCAGCAAGCAAAACATGGATTTACTATTCAAAACCAATACAGCATCATAATTGTTTAAGATAACTAGTGTTGCTTGCCATAAAAAACGCTTCAGTACGAGAAACACAATGATAAACAGACAAAAGCAACGCTGCTCCGACCATGTTTGTGACAGTTCATGTATTTGTAAATTAGATATATTTTGTTAGTGTGAAATATGTGTTTGTTTGTATATGTGAAACATTTGAAAATTTAAAGTGCAAATAAAAAGGGTATTTTTGTAATTACAAAAAAAAACTAGGGTTGTTTTTGTAAAATGTATTTGGATTAAGGTAATTTTAAAATAAGTAAAGGGTGGTTTTGCAAATATGTTTTTCTTACCTTATGTTTTGCAAAAATATATATATTTACTCAAAAAGTTGCATTGGAAATGCGTGTGTTGAAATATGTAAAAATTTTGGGTAAAGTGGTAAAAATGAGGGTATTTATGTGATTTTATAAAAGTACGAGTCCTTTTATGCAAATGTTTGGTTTACAAAAGTAACTTTAAAATTTACTTAGGGCTAAAGTGTAAAAGTGCAAGTCATCATGACATGTCTATCCACTCATTATGATGAGTCTATCCCGTCATTATGACGTGTCATAAATTCTTGCATTTAGATCCTGAACATTTTAAAATTACACTCTTAGGACAAAAGTAATTCAAATCCAACTTTTATTCAAAAATTCACGTGTAAAAATATAAATTTTGAGTTTTTGAACTTGAGCCCTAAAGCAATATTGTAGAGTTTGAAAAACTCTCCAACTTTCATTTTGGGCATTTCTTCATTTGGATTTTAAATCAACGGGAAATTTTGTTTTACAAATAGGTCCCTGCAGTTCTCTGATTTTACATGTAAGCCCTTGGGGAATTCAAGTTGTCTTTCTTCTCTCCTCTTCCTTATCCTGTCATCTCCCTTCTTTTATTTCCCCACCGGCAGTACAGCTTCCTCCTCATCCTCTCCCTCTCCCTCTCTCCTCCTCCATTGGTTCGGCACAGGGGCAGCAACGGGCTGACGTTGGGCGGCTACGGCGCGCGGCGGAGCGCTAGCAGCCAAGCGCGTAGGCGCGCGCGAGCGCTGGCTCGCGGGGCGCGGCGCGCGGCGGGGCCAGAGCGAGCGGCCCGGGCGAGCAGTGGGCCCAGTAGCGGGAGGTGGCGCGGCCCAGGCAGAGGCGCCAGCGGGGGCCCGAGCGGCGGCCGCAGGAGCTGAGCGTGCGGCTGGGCGCGGGCGGCGGCAGTGCGTGGGGCTGGGCGGCGTGCGGCCCAGCTAGGCGAGCGGCGCGGGCTGGCGGTGGTCCAGGCGAGCGAGCAGGCAGCGAGTGGAGTGAAGGCGCATGAGGCGCGGGAGGTGATTGCTGGCTCGGTGTGGCAGCAGCTTGAGGCTGGAGCGCGGCGCCAGGTCAGGGCAGGCGTGCGGCCTAGAGTATGCACAGGCGGCCGGGCGAGCTAACGCAAGCAGGATGGCTCGCAAACGCGGAGGGCGCTGGAGACGCGGTTGGCGGCGCGCGCGTGAATGGCGCGGCCGGAGCAGGAGCAGCATGCGCACGGCCGGAGGTGCGTGCGAACAGGAGCGTGCAGGCGAGGGTGTGGACGCTGCTCGCGCGGGAGGCGTGACGCTGACGCGTGAGTGGCACGCGAGCCAAGCGGCGCTGGAGCGGTTCGCGGGCAGTGCAGGAGCGAACCTGAGCGACGCCGAACGGGTGACGCGAGCGTGCGCGCGATGACGCGCGAAAGCTGGCGGTGTGTGCAAGTGTTGGGCGGCCGGAACAGAGCGGGCCCATGAGCGCGAGCAGGCGATGCTGGAGTGCGACTTGCCGAGCAACGGCACGCGCAGGAGGAGTAGCGGCGGAAAGCTATTGCGCGAGATGCAGGAACGCGGTAGCCGTATCGAGGACGCAGCCAAGGTGTTCGACTAAATGCTAACCGCGGGAGAAGTAAAGCTGAGCCTGCAAAGGGGGAACGGGTCAAGGATGCGCGCGGCTCGGACATGTGAAGATGTGATACGGCGAGGCCGAAACGAGCGCATGTCCAGCAGCAGGAAGAGGAGGAGCAGTTGCGCGGCGTGCAGAGCGACGGCGTGCAGCGCATGACAGTTTCCAACTGGGCGAGCTCAGGCCACGACCGAGTTGATGTGCAATGCATTGATCGGAGGTCGTCGAGGAGAGGACAACGGAAGGCATGGCCCTAATGCAAGTAGATCACGGTCTTCGCGAGGGCGGAGGTGAGAGTGTAGCATGGCGAGTCGGAAGAAGAAGCGGCGAAACAAAGGCGACGGTTATAGCGTGGCGAATTCGAAAGGAGCAACTGCGCGGGTGTGCCGACCATGTCTCAGCGGCACACGCGCATGGGCAGTGAAGGCTTAACCCGTGAACAAGAGGACCTTGAGGTTCGCGGAGGATTTGGCATAGCGAACCAATCCGGCTCTGTCGTCTCGTCCCAGGAGTCCACGACACCCAGCAACTCCTATCTCCCGTCGATCATCCGAGCAAGACCTTGACACCTCAAGAAAGCTCGTGAACCCTCTCATCGAGCTCTTCTCATCGCCAATCTTGTTCGCCACGGGAATTCACTTTCCGTCTGCTATTCTCCACAACCAAGGTTTACCCTAATTCACTAAATCTCCTTAATACCGGTGATTTCTTTACCGAAATATCGTCGTTTTCTTCCTGTTATCTGTTTTCCCCGACCAGGGACTTGATTACGATGTTTTAGAAAATTCTAGGGTGTTCTTTGTAAAAATTTCCAAAGCTTTCCGTATTTCAAATCGATGAACTTCTACATTTCATAGATTTTCGTAGGAAGTTCATAAAAATGTAAAATTAGTTTTGTTTGAAACCCTAAGTCAAACACTACAAGCTTTATGTCATGATCTTGAGTTGAGATCTTTGATGCGTGGTTTAGGTCAAATATTAGGGAATGAATGTTTTATTGTGCTTTATATTGTATGCATGTGATATGGCTGGGAAATAATTATAGGATATATGTTTTAAATGGAGATGTGTGACAGTTAGTTAATCCTATCACCCGAGTGCTCATATCTCTGCCTTCAAGACTTGGTCCTTGTCTTGATTGTCGTTTCCTTAGGGTTCTCTTCATATAAAGATCCCTATTAATCCGTGTGTATCTGCTACTTAGCCAATACCTCTCTGCAACTATGCTTTAGTATTGGCTATCAGATCAGCCACTAAGCATCTGTTCCCTTTGAGTTTAGAATATTTCTGCGTAACAGCTGTCAGCCGATACATTTCTTGTGATATGCTTCTACTATCGGCGGGTTAGCTGATACGATTGTTACCTTTCTAGTATCGACTACTGCCGATACAAGTCTGTTGTTCTGTCCTACATCGACTACACAGAGTCAATGTATCAAAGAGACACACACAATCTTAGGGTTTTTGCCATCGGCTGACCCAAGCCGATTTTAGTTGCTTTTCTATATCGGTCAAACACGACCGATCGATCCTTAGTTTCCGCTTCCTTATCTACATACTCCTATCAGTCGATTTATCGACTGAAAGATCGAATATACGTCACTCAATTATTGTGTTGACGTAATCGAGCCGATATAACCACACGTAGTTATCTAGAATAACACTTAAGCACATCTTAGTTAAGACAACTGCTTTAGGAATCATCCTTCTGCCAAAGTAATCGATGCTTTCATCGATCATCTAGAAACCGATGCACCTTTCCATCGGCTAAACCTCTGTTTTTTTCCAATCGGCTCTGTTGTAATCTTCAACAAGTAGCCAATCCAAATTGATTGTCCTCCTAAAGCTCTATCTAAGTTTAGCTTCAAACCTTTTTGGTTGGTATGTGAACAGTGTGTTATATGAGTGCTGGATTGCAACTATGTTGTAAAGTAAGATAGTTTCTTAGGCACATTTTGAATGTAATGTCGCATTGCATGTAGATACGATTACTTCGGCAACGGTACCTGCGAGATCTCCTCGGAGCCTACAGAGGATGCTTCTGAAGACCAAATGACCATCACCAAGAGATCAACTGAAGCCCCGAACCAAAGTTCGGAAGATATTGACATTTCTAACTTCGGTCCCACCAGTAAAGGCAAGCCCCAGACATAACCTACTATTTTATTACACTGCAATCTATATCTATTTAAGTATTCTATGCATTAAGTTATTAGGAATTGCTTGAAACCCTAGTTGCATTCTCTTAGGAACCAATGTGATGGATACTAGCTCTTGAGTCCGACTAGCTGCTATGCTAATAGGGCCGGTAGAAGTCGGGTGATTTTCTGTCACTCGCGCGATATAGGAATTGTAATGTTTACATTCCTGTTATCACTATAAGGATGACGGACGGGAGTTTTGAGAGGTATCATGGTTGAGGTGATACCCCGTCTGTGTTGATGAATCTGATAAGGTCGCAGTGTGTGGTAGTGCGGGTTAAGCGTTTGAAAGTACTAGCCACATGCCGTGAGTTATGGGTAAGCGGTAAGCCTAGTAGCCAATCGGCCCGAGGAGTGGACATACCTCCCACCACATGTATTTGGTTCTTCTGGTTACTTACGTTCGATTGGGAAATACGTGTTGTAAGGGCAACCAGGAATACGGGTTTTGTAGTCGCGCTACAGACGTATGTCCTGCACTTTGGGAGTGCGTATGTTCCTGCAGTCGCTTGTGGTGGACCTGTCCACAAGTTGGAATGAAAGGCAAACGGTTGCTTCGGAATGACCCTTTGGTGTTCCAAGCGTGTGAGTTAGGTTTACCTTGCAAGGTTGAAAATTCGATTCTGAATCGTCCGCTTCTCACGAAGATTGAGACTGCTTGATCCCTTTACCACATAGAGTAACAAGAGCAATGTTATGATTATTAAAGATGATGTTTGGCTAAAGATCTTACCATGCTTGAGTAGTTATAGGTGCTCACCTAGAATGGATAATCAACTAGAACCTGAAAGGTAAAAGTTGAAATTAAGGATCTACTCTTTGTTGCTTTTCAGCTGAAACTAAACCCAGAACCATTATAAGCTTTCATAAGTCTAGTTATGGGCTAAGTATACCCAATCCCGGGTAAGCCTTGCTGAGTATTAGTATACTCAGCCTTGCTAGATTTATGTTTTTCAGGTAAAGCCTTTGAAGACCCTACACTTTCCCTGTCATGGCCCTGTGCTCTTTCAGAAGGTTGGTCCGCGGAATGGGATCCGTCCCCGGCCAACATTGGTGAGCTCGAGCGGTGTCGTGTCAGGGCTTAACATGACATCTGTCAGGACGACGTGCTGTAAATCGTCGCGTATGTTTTCCGCTGCCAAAAACCATAGCTTTAATGGTTTATAATCTTTTCTCTAGATTTGAAACTTCATACTTCGTTTGGAAACTCTTGTAATATAATTCCTTGTGATGTAAAAATGTGATGGTGACTGTATCTCTGGACTCACCTTCGTGTGAGGTAACCTTATTGATCCTGTGTATCGGTGGTTTATCGGGACGTTACCCGACAGGCCAAGGGATTATACCGTTTGAAGCACGTTGGAGCCCTCGGAAGTGGACTCGCGTACTTGAGCCGGTATAATTCAGGTTGGTTCTGCCACAGCTGGTATCAGAGATATAAGGTTACTCTGGAGATACATTTTACCTTAAAAATACTTTCGGTATAAAAGTTTGACCAACCAAAGGTTTCCCAAAACTACGTTGGATTCGTTAAGGATTGTACTTAGTACGTAAAGCCCTAGGGTAATGCTTATAAGGGAACTAGAGGTGGCTATAATATATATATATATATATATGTATATAACCCTAACTACCAGCATTACTTTTCCATCAAAACTTAAATTCATGCACAACTCAATCTTATATTCTGTAACGACATCTTCGATGGTGAGGTAAGGAGGTAAGGATCCTCAGCCAACTGAGGGAGCTTGGCCTTCCCGTCGGTGATGCGAACCGAACGCTGTTTCTCAAGCAGTGGCTTACTTGAGATGCTGCCAATGTACCAATTTCGGTTGACTACATTGGGAGTATATGGTTCGGCGCAGGGTATGGCGATCGCAGATCATACCCCCGCATTTTGCGGTACCCCCGTGAATACGTTATCTCGATAACGTATGTTAACGTTGTCTGTACGGCGGTAATTGTACAGATGCTGTTTCTATAGTGAACAGTAATGTTTGGGGACGCTTTCATGACATGCTGGCATGAAAGGTTCAGCATATACATATTGTGTTTTCTGCAGGAATGCTAACCACGATTCGATAGGTTTTGAACGGTTAGGATTATCGGCTAGCTATTATAGAGAGAGACGTATCTATATAATGCCACCGTAACTAACCACGTAAGACCAAGATTACTTGGTAGTTATTTTTGTTTGTGAGGACGTGTAGAACGTGCTTGCATCATGACATGTTGGATTGACCTGATTGCCTTGTTTGTGACGTTGATGTACTGAAATATGTTGCTTGTATCTGAATGCCTGCCTAAACTTTGTATTGTGGGAGCCAATGGATTGACCTGAAATATGTTGCTTGTGCTATCTTAGAGTTGAGAATGTCTTTTGTGAATCAAGTAAGTTGGGTCATGTTTGAACCTTATCATCGATCTTAGTTTGACAGCCAAATCAAACCCTTGATTTCGCTTTGAATCTGCTTTGGCAGAAACATTGAGCTTCTTCTTTGATGGTTAAACCTTGATAATCATCATCAAACCCTTTAATCC
The DNA here is from genome assembly GCF_002211085.1 of Panicum hallii. Taxonomy (NCBI): domain Eukaryota; kingdom Viridiplantae; phylum Streptophyta; class Magnoliopsida; order Poales; family Poaceae; genus Panicum; species Panicum hallii. The sequence continues at coordinate 25,683,388 of NC_038047.1, read as the reverse complement.
AACATCCAGTGATCTATCTATCCTCTCTTGGTGTTGTACCTAATATCGTTGGCTATTCTGGTTACAACATCTGAAAGTTACACCTTCAGTTTTTGCTCAGATGATTTTGGATAAATCTAAAAGATGTATGACAATAATTACTTTTTGCATACAATTCTCCCGGCAAAAAAAAAAGTCATGCATCATAACATATACCATTTTGGTCAATGCATGGTGTTGCATCATCATCGAAAGCTCGTAGACTAACTAATGAGTGTGCCTCCTGTACAGCTTTAGGTTGTCTTCGGCTTCTTAAGACCTATCTTGCTGCTGTTGGCACTATAGGGTTGCTATTCCTCATTTGTGGTGGTGTTTAATCACATGATCATGTTGCCGTGTCAGAACCTAAGTCCTCATGTGTGCTGCAACCATATGATTGAGCCATTAGGAGCGCACTGGTAACTAGGTACATGTGACGTAACAACACTGCAATTTCTTCTTATGCAACCTTACTAGTGTCCTAACTTCTAATCTTTGTCTAAGGATATAGGACTACCCAGGTGTTAGTTACGAGAGAACGGTTGTAGGATGCGAGTCATATGCATCAATAACTCATGAGGGTATGCATCATACTTCATGCATTTCATACGTGCATACATTGCAAGTATCATCATCCTTGCATCATAGTGTATGCATCATTTGGTCAACATCATGATAATTGCATTATGTCATATGCATCATCTCGGTTATGCATGGGATCCCTCATCCTCATGTTGCACCATCAATGCAATCATACATCTCAATAGTGCATCACATTCATGGTTATATATCGAGCATTGTACTCTGAGTAGAGCATTTTGTCATTATTTCTTAATTGCATCAATATCATTTAAATCATTCAGATAATAAACTCTGAGCAGGAATGTTTCAAACATCACTTATCAATCTCTTATACTATTCTCGCTTGCTATCTACAAGTTTTGTGATGAATGTCATCGACATTTATCGTTTCCAAGATTATGATCTCAATTCTATGAGAACTTGATCGCCTTTTTCCTTTCTTATCTTGTTGAACTCATCTGTGTACAATCTCTTCATGCTCTCGTCATCAATCTCAATCTTCTCTGGTGTGATTACTTTTTGCCACTTTTAATGGGTGATTCACTTCTCTTCCCCTTAGAGCCTTTCGTCCGAATCTCGGGACGAGATTCTTTTTAGGGGGGAGGGCTGTGACAGTTCATGTATTTGTAAATTAGATATATTTTGTTAGTGTGAAATATATGTTTGTTTGTATATGTGAAACATTTGAAAATTTAAAGTGCAAATAAAAAGGGTATTTTTGTAATTACAAAAAAAACCTAGGGTTGTTTTTGTAAAATGTATTTGGATTAAGGTAATTTTAAAATAAGTAAAGGGTGGTTTTGCAAATATATTTTTCTTACCTTATGTTTTGCAAAAATATATATATTTACTCAAAAAGTTGCATTGGAAATGCGTGTGTTGAAATATGTAAAAATTTTGGGTAAAGTGGTAAAAATGAGGGTATTTATGTGATTTTATAAAAGTACGAGTCCTTTTATGCAAATGTTTGGTTTACAAAAGTAACTTTAAAATTTACTTAGGGCTAAAGTGTAAAAGTGCAAGTCATCATGACATGTCTATCCACTCATTATGATGAGTCTATCCCGTCATTATGACGTGTCATAAATTCTTGCATTTAGGTCCTGAACATTTTAAAATTACACTCTTAGGACAAAAGTAATTCAAATCCAACTTTTATTCAAAAATTCACGTGTAAAAATATAAATTTTGAGTTTTTGAACTTGAGCCCTAAAGCAATGTTGTAGAGTTTGAAAAACTCTCCAACTTTCATTTTGGGCATTTCTTCATTTGGATTTTAAATCAACGGGAAATTTTGTTTTACAAATAGGTCCCTGCAGTTCTCTGATTTTACATGTAAGCCCTTGGGGAATTCAAGTTGTCTTTCTTCTCTCCTCTTCCTTATCCTGTCATCTCCCTTCTTTTATTTCCCCACCGGCAGTACAGCTTCCTCCTCATCCTCTCCCTCTCCCTCTCTCCTCCTCCATTGGTTCGGCACAGGGGCAGCAACGGGCTGACGTTGGGCGGCTACGGCGCGCGGCGGAGCGCTAGCATCCAGGCGCGTAGGCGCGCGCGAGCGCTGGCTCGCGGGGCGCGGCGCGCGGCGGGGCCAGAGCGAGCGGCCCGGGCGAGCAGTGGGCCCAGCAGCGGGAGGTGGCGCGGCCCAGGCAGAGGCGCCAACGGGGGCCCGAGCGGCGGCCGCAGGAGCTGAGCGTGCGGCTGGGCGCGGGCGGCGGCAGTGCGCGGGGCTGGGCGGCGTGCGGCCCGGCTAGGCGAGCGGCGCGGGCTGGCGGTGGTCCAGGCGAGCGAGCAGGCAGCGAGTGGAGTGAAGGCGCATGAGGCGCGGGAGGTGATTGCTGGCTCGGTGTGGCAGCAGCTTGAGGCTGGAGCGCGGCGCCAGGTCAGGGCAGGCGTGCGGCCTAGAGTATGCACAGGCGACCGGGCGAGCTAACGTAGGCAGGATGGCTCGCAAACGCGGAGGGCGCTGGAGACGCGGTTGGCGGCGCGTGCGTGAATGGCGCGGCCGGAGCAGGAGCAGCATGCGCACGGCCGGAGGTGCGCGCGAACAGGAGCGCGCAGGCGCGGGTGTGGACGCTGCTCGCGCGGGAGGTGTGACGCTGACGCGTGAGTGGCACGCGAGCCAAGCGGCACTGGAGCGGTTCGCGGGCGGTGCAGGAGCGAACCTGAGCGACGCCGAACGGGTGACGCGAGCGTGCGCGCGATGACGCGCGAAAGCTGGCAGTGTGTGCAAGTGTTGGGCGGCCGGAACAGAGCGGGCCCATGAGCGCGAGCAGGCGATGCTGGAGTGCGACTTGCCGAGCAACGGCACGCGCAGGAGGAGTAGCGGCGGAAAGCTGTTGCGCGAGATGCAGGAACGCGGTAGCCGTATCGAGGACGCAGCCAAGGTGTTCGACTAAATGCTAACCGCGGGAGAAGTAAAGCTGAGCCTGCAAAGGGGGAACGGGTCAAGGATGCGCGCGGCTCGGACATGTGAAGATGTGATACGGCGAGGCCGAAACGAGCGCGTGTCCAGCAGCAGGAAGAGGAGGAGCAGTTGCGCGGCGTTACTTGAATGGGCCTCTTTGTAAACTATATAATGTAACATAGATGATAAAAACAACTCGAGCTCTATTTTTTGGGGCTGATTGCGGGGATCGGCCTCTCCTGTTCCTCTGATGTGAACTGACTTTGGCACCCCATCTAATCTTAAAGGCCAGTGGATAAGACCAGCCTCACCCCGTTTTTTGTAGCCTCCACATGGTCGCAGCCCTCCAAGCTGATCCCTGAGATTGGTTCCTGGTCCTCTGCGTCCCAGACACTCATGGCAGCATGTGAAACTTTGGCAGAATCGTCTGCGTGGACTACTTCTACTTCATCTTCATCCCATTGAATTAGACATTGGTGCATTGTAGAAGGAATACAGCAATTGGCATGAATCCAATCTCTCCCAAGTAGAACGGTGTACGAGCCCTTGCTGTTGACCACAAAAAACGACGTAGGGACAGTTTTACCTCCCACCGTCAGATCCACGCTGAGGACTCCTTGTGCCTCTGATGTTTGTCCGTTGAAATCACTTACCGTGATGTTGGTTTTGATTAAGTCCCCAACAGAATGCCCCAACTTGCGCAGCACGGAATACGACATTATATTGACCGCTGCTCCTGTATCGACTAGCATCCTGCTGACAGGTTGGCCGTTGATGTACCCTTTTAGATATAAAGCTTTCAGGTGCCTGTAATTCTTTTCTCGGGGCTTCTCAAATATAACTGGTCATGGCCCCAAGTCAAGCTGAGCCACTGGTACTTCTTCACGGCCTGGTGCATGAAACTCTGCAGGGAGAACAAACACCATGTGTGCATCAGCCGATGTCTTCACATCGGCTTTCGACTTCCGCCATACCTTCTTGGAAGAACTCTCTACTTTTCGAGGATTGTGGACCTTTTCTGCCAAATCTGGCCGCGCCTTCCTTAATGTTTCCATGTACTAGGCCTCGGCTTCTTCCAGGCTACGCAGCCACTGCACCCTCCTCTTCTGGGACCGGTTGAGCCCATCAGGACACCAGCGTGGTCGGTGATACTTGTCCTCCTCAACTTCTGAATCTCCATCTGTGTGTGTCGACTTGTTTTGTTCATGGCAGGGTTGCCCTGGTCCCAAACGCTGAAAAACCGAGGTGCTTCTTGTATCTTGCTTCTGAGAATTGCATTCTGGGCAATCTTCAAGGGTAGGTAGTATTTTCATACTAGAATCCCAGCAGTATATGAAGAACGGGCAATGCCAATGATCCCATGTATCCTCTCGCCTTCTGAGGCTCTTCCCAGTGCGTCGCTCATATTCTTCTTCTTCAGTTTCGCGTTGGAGACGCTGCTGATACTGATACTGGTATTTGTTCAGAATATGAGAGGAAACTGGTGGTTGATTCCTGTCGTGCCTGACCTGTTCCTCGGTGATATAGTCCCTTTCTTCTTTTTGGGGCCGATCGCGGGAATCAGCCTCTTGCCTCCTTGAATGTTGACGTGTTGTATGTCCTGCCATGTTAATACCAAGCGTGAAATCAAGCTGCCGACGCGTTGATCGGTCGTACCCTTCGACCATATTTACGTTTGGGAACGGCTGAGTATCAACCTTCATGGCATATTGCCCCAAGATTAATCGGCCTTGCTCAATGGCCGATTGTATCTGTCGCCAGAGTTCCTTGCAGTCGCCGGTACCGTGGGTGAAAGAATTATGCCACTTGCAATATAATCTCCCCTGAAGCTCCTGGGCTGTTGGGATCTTGAAACCTTCAGGGAACTGCAATTGCTTCTCTTTCAGGAGTAAGTCAAATATCTGTTCGACCTTGTTTATATCAAAATCAAATCCTTTTAAAGGATCCTGTTGTTTCACCCACTTGCAGGATACAGGCTTTGCCCCCCGTGCCCACTCCACGACTGCAATCTCTGGGTCATCCTCAGAGTCTTCAGAATCTTCAGCGTCAACCATTACCACTTGACGCTTGAACTTGTCTTGGTACAACTTTGGATGGAGTTGCTCGTATACTGTCATCTTTTGTACTAGATGTGCCAAAGAGTTGAACTCCAGCTGGAAAACCAAATCCCTGACTAGTTTCACTAATCCCAAGATTGCCAATTCAACAGCTTCTTTCTCTGAAATTCGAATTGAGTAGCATCGATTCTTGACTTCTCTGAAACGCTGAATGTACTCCGCCACTGTTTCTCCTCGTTTCTGGCGGACCTATGCCAAATCAGCAATCCCAGTTTCTGCAGCTTCTGAATGATATTGTATATGGAACTATTCCTCTAGCTGCTTCCAAGTGCGGATAGAATCAGGACCCAATGATGTGTACCATCCAAAAGCCGGCCCTGTGAGAGACTGCGAGAAAAACCTCACCCGCAATGGATTTGACACCGAAATCATCCCTAGCTGTGCCAGATATCGGCTCACATGTTCTATGGAGTTGGATCCCTCTGCCCCGTTGAACTTGGTAAACTCAGGTAGCCGATACTTGGGTGGCAGGGGAATCAAATCATATTCACTTGGATACGGCTTGGTGTAGCCGATCGCTCGCCTTCTTGGGAGAATGCCAAATTGATCCCTCAAAATAGCACTGATTTGATCTACTGTATGAGCTCCTAGGGCCGAGCGCGTACCTTCATGACTCGGCCTCGTTGCATAAGTAGCCAGCCATGGCTGTTTATCAGCATCGACTATGGATGTCCCTCCAGTAACTCTTTGCGCCGGGTGCCCACCATCTGGTATATACGCACAAACATATCCGTGCGGCACCTCCTTGGGGGGTTCGCTAAAGAACTGGTGATCAGCAGGGTCACCTCCCACCTTGTAGATGACATATGCTGGAGAATTCTATTGCTCTGGGGTAGCAAATGCATAGGGCACTTGTGGCCTGGCTTGAGAAGGTAACTCCCCCCTGTGACTCTCTAAAGCAGGTCCTGTTGGAGAGTACTGGTGTTTCATGATTTCCTGCACCACGCGCAGCGCAACGCGCTCAAGGGTGTTCACCAAACTCTCAGAATGTCGATGCAATGAGTGAGCCACCATGTAGTTGACTTCCTGCCGAAGAGCTCGCGTACGTTCTTCCGTAGGAGTAGACAGATCCACTTCATCTAATGCACCCTCAGATAAAAATCCCTTCCATCTGATGCCGTGGTGTCGAGTTCATTCAAACGAGCCGATGAGATCGGCTTCAAAAGCAGCTTTTATTTCATCATACCTCTGCTTATGCTCTTCAGATAACTCTTCATAAGTAATCGGGTTCTCGCTCGACATCTTGACAATGGCTGTAGCCGATTGCAGTCGATGTAGTCGAAGTAGTCACTAAAGTAGTCGATGTAGTCGACGCAGTAGTCGATGTAATCGGTGAAGTCGATGAAGTAGGTATTGTAGTCCCACTGGGCGTGCCAGAATGTGTTGTCGGTCAAAACCCACCGGCGAGCAGCGACAGGCAACACGAGGAGCCGGGAGGCTTCCGAGACTGCTGGTGGGCCCCGGTCCCTCGGTCAACGGCCCAAAAGTCCGGCACACGCCCTGGCTTGGTGGAGTGCTAGGCGTGCAACCTGACCTATATCTGATCAGAAAGGTGTAGAAACCGTACGTCAGCTATTTTCCTGCATACACAGCCAAATTAAACATTAGTCCGAGCCGTGATCGGCTGTGACAACGACTCTCAGATCAGCCAAAGAAGCCGATGGAATCATTGTATTAGATCGGTCCTTCAGGTACCTTTTAGAATCGGCTGAAAGAAGCCGATTGCTACATTTAATAGATCGGATCTACTCAACATATGAACACTTTATATGAATCCGATAGGGGAATAAAAGCATGTTCTGTAATTGCCAAGCCAATCCAATCTGCGACGGTAAGAGTTTTCACCATATGACCGGAACATCCTACGAGTGGTTAAGTCTAACGTACATGAAAGATAACAACATGCTAACCCGAAAAGAGGCCTAAAAACCAACTTAACAAGTCAATTCCCGGAACAATCCCTCGTCAGGTTACCATAAGGCACCAAACATGCAGCCGGAACATTGAACACGTTTGAAGGGCCTAATCATACAGATATTAAGCCAATTCCTTGTAACACAAAGAACTACCATAACAGATTAGATCTACTAAGCGGTAACAGAACAAGGCGCTGCCCTTGCACCCGAGATCATGTACGAGAGCAGCTAAAAGGTTACGAGCAGCAAGCAAAACATGGATTTACTATTCAAAACCAATGCAACATCATAATCGTTTAAGATAACTAGTGTTTCTTGCCATAAAAAACGCTTCAGTACGAGAAACACAATGATAAACAGACAAAAGCAACGCTGCTCCGACCATGTTGAACATTATCGGAGCAGCATGACGATTACCTGGAAAAATCCCTTGGGAAGGGGTGGCGATGCGCCGAGAGTTTGTTGTGAATGATTGATTCTATTGATTGAATCTCACGATACATATTTATAGTCCGGAGACTTAATCTTTTCTAACTAATCCTAACTGATTACGGTACAATCTCTAACTTACTATATTTAAACTATCCTTAGATACACGGCCATCCTGGCCCTTGACACGTTCGCTCAGAAGCCGATTTGCAGACTATTACATTGACTTCCTTCAGCCCATGTTGCTCTCGGCCCATCCTTTGGCCCAGTCAAATTATGGCGATAACAACAACCCATGTAGGGTGAAAACTATACGTATAGCCACGTCCTCGGTCATGAACAACCCTACTCTTTTGTTACTCTTATTAGTTAGTGATACTCATGATTTCTACCTCCCTCTAGAGATAACTTCCTGCCTGGGGCAGTTGAGATGTGAGGAGAGGGAGTCCTCGGATCGACTCGGTGATTTTGGAAGGTGTGTGTTGGACTGGGAGTCCAGAATGCCGGAATGGCCCGAGTTCGGAATTTGGAAGAAGTTATATATATATTTATAATGTTGCGCATGTATAGAAAACTCCAGCTTAATCCCTTGAACTTTGTTATATCTTTAGTTTAGTCCACTTTAAAGCTTACATTTGGATGGTAACGTGAACCTATCCCATACCTTGGGGATAGCCTGGTACGATGCAGGATCCAATCCGGAGTTTGACCCCAACAGCGACGGTTGGTACGATTGAAGCTCGTGCTACGCTCGAGTTGACTGTAGAGGAGGTTCCAGAAGATGAAGGACGGTCAGAAGCCTAGCTACCGCTTTCCATTTTTTTCTTGTTTGGTCTAGCCGAGAGGCTTATAATAAATTTCGTACTACAAATCCTATGGATTTATGTAATAATTAAACCCGTGATTGACCTTATATGAAGAATGACTATGATATTATGATTGGAATGAGTTCTGTATGTGATAGCGCTTGATCCAGGGACTATCACAATGATATAGTGAGTCGGATTCTCGATTTGGGAATCCGGTTCATTTCACCTGCTTGCCACTTGTTGCTCATTGCTCCAACTGTCCAACATCTATCATAACACACCCTACTCCTATATATCCAAAGGGAAGAGACAAAAATGAAAAATTAGAAAGCCTAGAAACACTAGTGTTACACTGACTGAATCTTAGAAAACTCCTATACATGTCACTCAAACTCTCAAAGCTTTCGTGCACCCAAAAACAAACTGATTTAACTTCAAGTACTAGCAAGTAACATTGGTCCGACATGCAAAGGCCGAATTTCATGAGATTCCACGCGGTCGACACAATAATTAGCCATTTTAGAGCTAATTTAATCCAAAGATAAATCATGAAAGTTTTCTAGAAAATTCAAGAGGGGTCGGCTTGCAGGATGACGGCAGGAGCCAAACACCTTTCCATCCTCTTTATTGGAGTAAATTTGGTAGGTTAGGATATGTAATCCCAGACTGCCATATGTATCGGAGAGGTGCCTTATCCCCCAAGTCTCTGTACTCCATATATACCGCCCAATAGGCTCAATGCAATACATCCCATGCATTATACCCAATCTTTCATGGTATCACAAGACTAGGTTCTAACCCTAGGTCTCCGCTTCCGCTGCCCTCGCGCCACCTCCGAGGAGATCAATCTCCACCAGGGGTAGCGCCCTCGTAGGACGCGTGGCCAATCCATCTGATCCGCCGCGCCGTCGTGGTCAAGTAGCAGCAGGGGACCTACCTCTCCCATAGCCGCTAGGATCTGCCACGAGCGCCGCCATCTTCGTCGCCCTTGTCGTGCGTCAGGCTTGGTGCCCCCATCTACTCCTACAGCGCCACCGCCACCGCTGCCCTTGAGCGCGAGTGTGCGGCTACGGTGGTGCACAGTGGGGGTGCTGAGCCTCCGCTGCACCATTAGGTGCGCCCGACAGCTGCGCCCCCCTTCCTCGCTAGTCCAGTCGCGCTGCCTCCGGTTGCTATTGGAGCCGCGGGGGCAACGCCTCGGCTATGCCGCCTGATGCCGTCCCTCCGCTGCACCATTAGGTGCGCCCGACGGCTCCGCCCTACCCTTGCCAGCTCTCTCTTCTGTGCTGTCAGGCATCGTCCCCTTCATCCTCAGTGCCACTTCCGCCGCCACCATGCGCGCGAGGACACGGCTGTGGAGGCGGCTCATAGGGCCACTAGCCCGCCGCACAGAAGGAGGAGGATGCCGCTTGGGCTGCACCCTGCCCGGTCGAGTTCGCTCGCGGGCGGGTCTCACCCTTCTGCTTTGCCTCTCTCTCCCTTTATGTTCTTTGACCAACGGATGGATGAGGATAAGGTTTGGGGGCATCACTAGGTCCACCCGAGATTGTACCCATGGGTGTAGCTGCTATTTTTCATTTTACTGATCCGAGATCGAGTTGCGTCTTTTGCCGTTCGTCGTCGCTTCATTGTCGACACTCCTAAGGACAAGGTTATCATTGTATGCCCTCAAAGGCTACAGCATCGACGCTCATGATCAAGCCCCCACCGGTGTTGTCGCCTTTATAGGCGGTGGTGCCACCCATGCTGCTGATCGTCGCCACATTGGTCTCCGATCCAACTCCACGCCTACTGTCATCTTCGCGTGGACACCACCGTAGATGTTGATGAAGGAAGACGCGTGAGCGCTTTTCAGCTGCCTCGTCTAAATCGCCATCCGCCGCTTACCGTCCTGCTGCTGTTCTCAGCAAGAAGCTGTTGATTTGTGTACTCGTGTGCCTCTATTGACGCTTCGGATCTGCGCCCTCCTTCATTGTTTCGACCACGTCCACCTCGACCTCGGCTATTCGGCACTAACGGGCTATCATCTGCATGAGCTACTCTAGTCGAAGCATTCGCACCGATGTTCTGACTGTGAGGGGATGTCTCCATTGTTCTCCAGTCTGTCCGTTCGTGTTGCTACCGCTATGACTGCGGGGGATGTCAGAGTATATTTGGTAGGTTAGGATATGTAATCCTGGACTGCCATATGTATTAGGGAGGTGCCCCCCACCCCCCAGTCTATGTACTCCATATATACCGCCCAAGGGACTCAATGCAATACATCCCATGCATTATACCCAATCTTACACTCTTGAGCCAGAGTTAAATTTAGTCTCTTCCCCTTACTATTTTCCTTGTTAAAATTTTCTCGCTGTACACCTTCCTCTCATGCAGGAGCTTCTCTTTTTTATATAATTGGCAGCTCTCCTGCCGATTAAAAATAGATAAATCATGAATGTAAACTGTTTCCACAAATGCATTTTACTCTTTTAAGAAGATGCTCATAACTATCGATACATCCAAATCTAGAATTAAAGAAAATCTAAATTGTAAGTTATCACATCCGGTTTTAAGGACAAAACCGAATACATAACTATATGTATGCCAGGATCAAGTTTCATACATATAGTAACTTCATTAGTGAATAATCAGGAACAATATCACGAAAATAAAACTAAAAGACTATAAAAGATTGTCAGAGATATACAACTTATCCAAAAAATAAAGACTCCAAATTTCACAGGAACCAGGGGTTGCGTAGGCCTAGAACTCAACATCATCTTCAACAAACTTCACATCAACTTTTTCTTCTGAGCAGCAATTATAACAAGTGTGCGTACACTTATGGTTGGTACTCAATAAGTGTTGGGTATTATATAAAATGAAGGTCAAAATCAAGGAAAGGCTGACTGGCTTACTGTGATAAGCAATTTTAGCTGGTCAAATTTTATTAGCACCTGATTACTAAGGTATAAGTTCATACCAAAATCCACGTTAAAAGAAACAGAACAGGTATAACAGAAATATAACCATAACGATAAACATGGTCTATAATTTAATTCATCTTCAAGTTCATTAATCATGTGAGGGTCCAAGCCGCTCTTAACCGTGAGCACGGCTGATATATCAGATTTCACTATGTAGAGGTTGTACACTTTACCCATAATTCGTGTGTCCCGATTTGCCCGAGGTAACTAGCTTTTTAAACACTTCCGAGGTGAGTGACAAGAGATTCACTATGAGGCCTTTACAAAGATTCCCTAACTAATGACAATCCGCTAAGGTTTCAAGTCAAAGCGGTCATAACTCTCCCTAGTGAGGTAGTGACTTAGCCAAGGACCACATATCAAAGCCTCAAGAGGACCGAGCTATACCCCGTCGATGCAACCCCTCTTGCCCCTTTCAGTAAGATCGTCATAAGCTAGTGTTTCTAATTAATCAGCCAAGACCAGAGCCATATAGTATTGTGGTTGCACTATTTCCTGGATGGTTCGTCATGTTCCAATTAAATATATGATCTTGTAATTAACAACACAAAGAGCATCAACATGCATAAAATAGGTATAACACAATCATTGTTGTCATCATGGTTATATATTATTCCCAAACCAGAACCAGTTATAGCAACTAAGCAATAGCTACCCAACATAAAGGTAAAACCCAGGTTGACAAGGAATGATCATGAAGACGAGGCATATCCTTAATTAGGATCCATCAGGTTAAGACACATGCATGCATAAAGAAAAGTTGTATTTATTGTAATTGTTAGGATAAAAGAATGATCAAGAAAATACTAGCATTTTTTTAGAGAATAACTGCTCAGAGTCTTCAACTCTTATTCTTGAAACTCTAAATCTTCAAAGCTCTTGGATCGTGCTGCTTCTAGCGTCACACAAGCATCGAACCGAAGCACAACAACAAACAAACAAACAAGAAAAACCAAGAACAACACACCAAATGAAAGAAAATCTTAAAAAAAGAGCGTACTAAAGGATAAGGCTCGTTGCTACGGTCAAGAGGGCGCACGAAACACGGAAAACGAAGCTATGATAGAAAAGAAACAGCTATCGGAAGATTTATGTTATGAAAGAGATAAAAGAACTATAAGCTTCATTTATTTTAATTTAGAAACTGTTATCGCCATAATTTAGCTAGGCCAGAAGGTGGGCCGCGAAGCAAGATGGGCTCAAAAGATAATCGTAGTGGGCTTGTAAATCGGCCCCTGCGCGGGCGTTTGAGGCCAGAATTGGCCATTTATCTAGATAGGTGTGTGCGTTTAAAATAGTTTAGATAGAGATAGCCAGGATTCATGTCATGGTCGGTTAGGATTGGTTAGGGAAGGCATGTCTCCGGACTATAAATATGTACCTTGGACTACGAATAAAAGGATGAACAAACAATCATTCACAAACAACTCTCGGCGCATCGCCACCTCTGTTCTAGGGTTTCTCGGGTAAGTGCCGTGCAGCCCCGATCATGTTTTGCGTGATCGAGGCAGCATCGTTCCGGCCTATTTACCTTTGTGTTTCTCATACTGAAGCATTATTGATGACAAGTAACACTAGTTATCTTGGCGTTGATAGAGTAGCATCGGCTCTTTCATGCTTTATTCATGCATCGTTTGTTATTTGTAAACGTTTAGCTATCCTCGTGCCCAATCTCGGGTGTAAGGGCAGCACCTTGCTCTATTCTTGATTAGTAGATCCAATCTGTTATGGTTAGTCTTTGTTCATCAAAGATTTAGCTTAACATCTGCATGATTAGGCCCTTCAAACGGGTTGAACGTTCCAGCAGTACGCTTGATGCTTTGTATCAACCTAAAAAGGGATTGTTCTGGGAATCGGCTCTCTGTTGGTTTTTAGGCCTCTGTTTAGGTTGCTATTCTATTACTTTTCATATTTGTTAGGTTCAATTACATGTAGGATGTTCCAGTTATGTAGTGAATGCTTTAACCGTCGTAGATTGGATTAGCTTACTGGTGACAGAGCAAGTTTTATATTACCATCGGATATGCGTGCTTTATTCAAATACTTAGATCCGATCTGGTACTGGACACAATCGGCTCTTTACAGCCGATATCGGGAATCACCCGATGAGCCGATCATGGCTCGGACTAATGTTTACACGTGTCTGTGCATGCAGGAAACTAACATAAATCACTTCTACACCTTCTTGATCAGGTACAAGGTCAGGTGGCACGCCTAGCAACTCAGACGCCAGGTCATGTGCCGGATCCTGGGCCGTTGACCGAGGGACCAGGGCCCACCAGCAGTCCCTGGAGCCTCCCGGCTCCTCGTGTTGCCTGTCGCTGCTCGCCAGCGGGTTTTGACCGACAACACATTCTAGCACGTCCGGTGGGATAATCTTCATCAACTACATCGACTCCTGCTAACGGGATGACAAGGGAGGATCCGATCATGTACGAGGAGCTGCCTTCTGAGCACAAGCAGAAATACGACGAGATCAAGGCTCTCTTCGAAGCCGATCTCATCAGCTCTTTCGAGAAGACCCGCCATCACGGCGTTAGGTGGAAGGGGTTTTCACCTGAAGGCGCTCTTGATGACGTGGACCTATCCACCCCTTCAGAAGATTGTACTAGAGCTCTGCGCCAGGAAGTAAACTACATGGTGGCCCACTCATTGCATCGACACTCCGAGAGCCTGGTGAATGCTTTCGAGCGTGTCGCGCTGCGCGTGGTCTAGGAGATCATGAAGCATCAATACTCTGCAACGGGACCTACCCTGGGGAGTCATAAGGGAGAATTGTCGTTCTAGGCCAAGCCACCGCTGCCTTATGCGCTCGCGGCTCCGGAGTCGCACGGCTTCCCGGCCTACATCATCTACAAGGTGGGAGGTGACCCTATGGATCACCAGTTCTTCAGCGAGCCGCCCAATGAGATCCCGCACAGGTACATGTGTGCTCATATACCTAACACCAACAATCCGGTACATTCGGTGCAGAGGGCAGCTGGAGGAGTTTCCGGGGCAGATGCTGACAAACAAGCGTGGCTAGCTGCTTATGCCACCAGGCTGAGTCATGACAGTACGCACTCGGCCCCAGGAGCGCAGACGGTAGACCAGATCAGTGCCATCCTAAGAGATCAATTTGGCATTCTACCAAAGAGGAGGGCGATCGGCTATACTAAGCCGTATCCCAGTGACTATGATCTAATTCCCCTGCCGCCCAAGTATCATCTCCCTGAGTTCACCAAGTTCAATGGGGTGGAAGGATCTAGCTCCATCGAGCATGTGAGCCGATACTTGGCACAATTAGGAATGATCTCGATATCGGATCCCTTGCGAGTAAGGTTCTTCTCGCAGTCCCTTACAGGGCCAGCCTTTAGATGGTATACATCATTAGGCCCTGATTCAATCCGCACGTGGAAGCAGCTAGAGGAGCAGTTTCATATTTAATATCACTCGGAAGCTGCAGAGGCAGGGATTGCCGACTTGGCACAAGTACGGCAGAAGTGAGGGGAAACCGTGGCAGAATATATCTATTGCTTCAGAGAGGTCAAGGACTGATGCTACTCGACCCGTATTTCAGAGAAGGAGGCGGTCGAGTTGGCATCCTTGGGACTACTAAAGCCGATCAAGGATCTGGTTCTCCAATTGGAGTTCAATTCTTTGGCGCACTTGGTGCAGAAGTTAACAACATATGAGCAGCGCCACCTAGAACTGTACCAGGATAGGTTCAAGCGTCAAGTGACATTGATCGACACAGAAAGCGCTGAGGATTCTGGGGATGACCAAGTAGCAGTTGCAGAGTGGACTCGGGGGGCAAATCCCATGTCCTATAAGTGGGTGAAACAGCAGGGACCTGCAAAAGGTTTTGACTTCGATGTGAGCAAAGTTGAATAGATATTTGATCTGTTATTAAAGGAGAAGCAGTTGAAGTTACCTGAACGTTGCAATCTTACTACAGCACAAGAGCTGCAAGGGAGATCATATTGCAAGTGGCATCATTCTTTCACTCACAACACTAGCGATTGCAAGGAACTCCGTCGGCAGATCCAATCGGCTATTGAGTAGGGCCGGTTGATCTTAGGTCAAAATGCCATGAAGGTCAATACGCAGCCTTTTCCAAGCGTGAATATGGTAGAAGGTTATGACCAATCTGCAAGAAGACAATTGGATTTTTGCACTTGGCATTAATATGGCAGGGCTTGCACCACGCCGCAGCACTAGGAATAAAGAGGCCGATCCCTGCGATCGGCCCCAAAAAGGGGAAAGGGATTTGTCACGGAAGAACAAGTAAGGCATGTCATAAATCAGCGGCCAGCTTCTTCCGATCTCCTCAAAAATTATGAATACTAGTAACAGCAACATCTCCAGCGCGAGTCAGAGGAGGAAAAGTATGAATGCCGTACTGGAAAAAGTTTAAAGAAGCGGGAAGATACGCGTGATCATTGGCATTGCCCGTTCTTCAAGTATTGCTGGAACTCTGGCATGAGCCGATTGCCTACTACTAAGGATTGCCCGGAGTGCGGATCCTGGAAGCGTGATGCAGAAGGGTTCTCGGTTTTCTAATGTTTGGGATCTGTGCCGCCCCAGCATGAGCAGATTCAGCCACCACGCAGAAGGGTGGACTTTGAAGAGGAGGAGGATAAGTATCATCGGCCGCGCTGGTGCCCTGATGGACTTAACCATTCCCAGAAACGCAGGGTACAGCGGTTGCGCAGCCTGGAGGAAGCCGAGGCTAGATATCTTGAGACATTGAGGAAGGCGCACCCGGATTTGACGGACAAAGTCTATTACACCCAGAAAAGGGAATCGCGCCCTCCCAAGAAGGACTGGCATCCAAAGCCAACAAGAGCCAATGCGAAGACATCGGCTGATGCATATATGGTGTTTGTACTCCCCGCGGAGTTCTACGCTCAAGGCCGTGAAGAGTTACCGGTAGCCCAGCTTGACTTGGGGCCGCGGCCAGTTATATTTGAGAAGCCCTGAGCAAAGAACTACAAGAATTTGAAGACTTTATACCTCAAGGGTTACATAAATGGCCAACCTGTCAACAAGATGTTGGTCAACACAGGAGCGGCAGTTAACATAATGCCGTACTCAGTGCTGCATCGGTTGGGGCAGTCCACTGGAGATCTGAACAAGACCAACATCACGCTGAGCGATTTCAACGGCCAAACATCAGATGCGCAAGGAGTCCTTAGTGTGGATCTGACCGTGGGAAGCAAGATTGTCCCAACCTCTTTCTTCATCGTCAACAGCAAGAGTACATACACTATCCTAGTTGGCAGGGATTGGATCCATGCCAACTGCTGCATCCCTTCCACAATGCATCAATGTCTAATTCAGTGGGATGGAGATGAGGTAGAGGTGGTTCATGCAAATGACTCGATCGAGATCTCACATGCCACCATGAGCATCTGGGACGCGGAAGACCAAGAGCCGATCTCAGGGATCAGTTTGGAAGGCTGTAACTGCGTTGAAGCTACAAAAAATGGGGTGAGGCTGGTCTTATCCACTGGCCTTACAGAGTACATAAAACACAAAGGGCGAGCTGCTCTGACGCACTCGGCAAGGCCGATCCCCGCGATTGGCCCCAAAAAATAAAATGTATACTTTTGATGGCAAGTGTTTTACATGATCATAGTAGTTACAGGAAAGCCCGCTCTAGTAGCCGGCCATACTTCAATTGTAAAATTTCAAGGATCAATGAAGGTTATAAAGCGGCCAATCTCAACGATCGGCCGAAACTCTTTTTGTTATCTTCTCTGTCCATCTGCAGCGTTGACTTAATAGATGATGGAAAATTAGGATTCAGGTTTACATCGGCTGACGAGCTCCAAGAAGTTGATATTGGTACTGGGGATAAGCCACAACCAACATTTATTAGCAAAAAGTTAAGCCCATGTCTACGAGAGCCAATGATATCTTTGCTAAAGGAGTACATAGATTGCTTCACCACGGATTATACGGAGATGCCTGGGTTGGACAGGAGCATAGTTGAGCATCGGATCCCTCTCAAGAAGGGATTTCGGCTAGTTCAGCAACGAGCGCGGCAAATGAAGGCTGAAGTTCTGGTGGAAGTCAAGAAAGAGGTGGAAAAAATGCTAGAAGCAGGATTCATCAGGCCCTGCAGGTATGCTGAGTGGATTTCAAGTGTCGTACCTATGCCAAAGAAAGATGGCCGATGGCGAGTCTGTGTGGACTTCAGAGACCTCAATAGGGCTACTCCAAAGAATGAATACCCGATGCCTGTCACGGAGACATTGATCAACGCAGCTGCTGGACAAAAGATCTTGAGTTTCATGGATGGCAACGTCGGCTATAACCAGATCTTCATGGCTCCGGAGGATATAAACAAGACCGCGTTCAGAGTGCCTGGGGCAGTAGGACTGTTCGAGTATGTGGTTATGACCTTCGGGTTGAAGAATGCCGGCGCTACGTATCAACGTGCCATGAACTACATTTTCCATGATCTGGTCTTCAAGTTGGTGGAGATTTATATTGACAACATCATAGTGAAATCTGCGTCGGTTGAACGACACTTGGGGACTTATGGCAAGTTCTGGAATGAACCAAAAGGTTCGGGCTTAGGATGAATTCGAAGAATGCGCCTTCGGCGTATCAGCCGGTCAATTCCTCGGTTTCTTGGTTCATGAAAGAGGAATCGAGATCGGCCTAAAGAGTCAAGAAGCTGTAAAAACAATGGTGCCACCTACTACAAAGAGGGAGCTCCAGCAGCTCATTGGTAGAATCAACTTTGTCAGAAAGTTTATTTCCAATCTCTCCGGGCGGATTGAGCCTTTTATGGAGTTGGTGAAAATTAAAGCCAATGATGAGTTTCGCTAGGGGGCAGAACAACAACACGCATTTGAAGATATCAAGGAGTATCTGGCAAAACCACCCGTGTTAGTTCCACCCCAACACGATAAGCCATTCTACGATACTTATCAGTAGGTGACACCTCCATTGCTTCAGTAGCAATACAAGTGCATGACGGCAAAGAAAGGGTTGTGTTCTACCTCAGCAGAAGAATGCTAGATACGGAGACAAGGTACCCTGACATTGAAATTTTTTTTTTATTTGTTCTTTACATGCATAAAGCTTCATCATATCCTACTATCAGCCGAGATAATTGTCATTTGCAAATCGGATGTTATTGTGGTAGAACTGCCTGAATTATTCCAGCTCAAGTGCACTAGTCATCGCTACTCAGCCGATACTAACTCAACACACTTCAAACGGAATAACCCATTGGTCTGTCGGATCTCCGCCCGATACAACCACGGTTCAACAGGATCGAAGCAGGTTTACCTCGCACGAAGGCGAGTTTACAATCACAGCACAGCTCATCAACTTTTAAGTTACAAAAATGTAAACATTATTACAAACCTTATTTAAACTTAAGGTAACTTATACAAACTGTGTTTAATACGACAAGTTAAACAGCTTGTCCAGGTTTACAGCGGAAGGAGAATAAACACGAGACTACACACGTCGTGAAGGTTGACACCATGCTCAGCCCAAAGCTTGGTGTCACACAGGAGGGTCACTGCCAGCCGGGAACGGATCTCACTCCACAAACCAGCCATACGGAATAGAAGTTGGCCATGCAGGGCTATCCGTGGGGTTCTCGAAGGTTATACGTGAAAGATTCACTAGCAAGACTGATTATACTAATACTCAGTAAGGCTTACCCGGAATTGGGTATACTTAGCCCGTAATTAGACTCATGAAGGCATTGAAAGAGTATGATCTATTTTCAGATTTTAGCTTTCAAATTCTATTTGATTAGCCATTCTAGGTAAGCACCTACACTGTTACACACGATTTATAAGAACATAAATCGAGCAATCGTATATGCGCCAGGATCAAGTCACGCATATATACAACAGAATCATCAAGATATCACAACACGTATCTCGAGACAAAAGTGTATAATTTATAAATGAATATCTTTATTGCAACTGAATCAAGAATCAGTTCAAGGAATGCGGAAGCGTAAAATAAATACATGAAGAATAGGGCGCCACAGGGACGTCGGCTGGGGGACAACGCCTAGAAATCGTCGAGTCCGCTGATGTAGTCCTCCACGTCGCCTGGTACTAAGCAGCAGTCGAAGATATCCCCGAGAGAACAGAAGAATAGAGAAGGCAAGTGTGAGTACACAACTCGTACTCAACAAGTATAACACGAATTATGAGGCTCTAAGGTTAGCTGACTCAACTGCATTAGCTTTTAATCTTGGCAAATTTTATTCAAGCTATTTACTACAAGTGGATGAGTTACCATAGTCTAAGTTACATAATAATTAATCAAGATTAAGCATAAGACTACTGAGAAACCAAGCCAAACCACCAAAGGTAAACCCCCTAATCAGACGGAGGATCTGGGCCGCTCATGACTGTGAGCACAGCTGATATATCAGTTTTACACTCTCGAGAGGTTGCACAACTTTACCCACAAGTCGTGAGCTACGCTAGTTGTTCACCACACTGCCTTAGGTGAGATGGCTAGCAAGCACACTACGAGACCGTTACAAAGGATCACGTTGGTAAGGTGTAACCGCTAAGGATTCTGGATCAGCGATGATGGGGCCCACCTCGCGGGGGTACAAGCACATAGCACAGACCAGCCGGAGGAGCAGGGACCATTGAAGCTTACCACCCCTCTTGCCCACGCAGGTAAGTTACTCCCAAACCAAAATGACCTAATTAGTAAGTCAAGACCGTCCCATTCCAGTCTTGTGGTTGCACGGTTGTCCCAGGTTGTCGCTCTATGAACCGGTCCTTATGGAGAGTGGCCAACCAAGCACTAAGCACCGTGCTGGCCCCCTAAACCATGTTTCTAACAAAAACATCTTTTAAGGAGACGTGAGCCACTCAAGCACACAGCACAGAGGGCCACTCTCAGAATTAAGTTGCATAAAACCATTAATCAAATTTAATTAAAAAGGACCGAGGTGTGTGAGAGCGTAGCACCTAGCACAACTAACCAAAATGCAACCCAAGGTATTATATAAAGGATAACAGGTGGCTAGGAAATCCTTATAGGCATACAATATTAAAATGCAGTATGAAATTGTATTTAAAAGTGATAGGATATTCATGTTATACTTGCCTTCCTCAAGGTTCTCCTGCTGCTGCCCAAACTGCTCTGCAGAAAGGGGCTCCTGGTACTCGTCCAAAGGCTCAGCGTCTACTCACGATCGCAACGCCAAAACATGGTCCAGCACATACACATACATACAAACAAAGACAAAGGGTAAGAAACAGTACAACATCACATAAAAACAGCACACAAAACTATGATAGAACTATTCTACGCATTACAACGATCGCGTGAGCGCGAAAACCGCCTAAAACGGAGCTAAGACGTGAAATCTAGGGCAAAAACAAGGTCTAGGGGCCTTTCTGTAAGAAAATAGGAAAACCAGGGGGTTCTATGCAAAAACCGAGGGCCTAAACATAATTAAAGGCTAGATCTGGGGTCTAACCTGCAAAAACACCGGGGGTGGACGGCGGGTTCTATTTCTAAAGAACTCAGGGGCCTAAACGAATAAAATAGGATCTAACTGCAAATATTTCCGAACGGCACAGGAGTGCGGGTTGATTCCAGGAAAACTCGAGGGCTCTTTAGCAAAAAGATCAGGCTGAAATGGTAAGCTCTAATTAGGGCCATTGGATCGGGATCGAGTGGCTCAGAGCCACGGCTCGGCTAACGCGTGCTCGGAGCGGCGGGGTGTCACTGGAGTGCGGTCTCCGCGGCGGTGCCTCGCCGACGCGTGGCGTTCCCGCCCCGGGGTTGACCTAGGGCGCACGACAACTAGTGGAAACGGAAGAGGGGATCGAGCTGTTGCTCACCTAGGCTCGGATGAACCAGCTAGGCGGCGCAGGACGGCCAGAGATGATGACGAGCGGTGGCGCACGGACAGCGTCGAGGAAGAAGCTCGTAGAAGGGCAGCTCACGGCTTCCGGCTCCACGGTCCTGCTCGGGGAGATCCTGCGAAGCTGGCGGAGGGGTCAACACGACCTGAGATGCACCGGTGGCCGGCAATTGCTCGGGGGTGGCTCACCGGTTGCGGCGACTCGGGGTCTAAATCCGGCGAGCGCAAGGGCGGAGGACGCGAACAAGGGCCCGGGGGTCGACCCTGTACCTGGGGCGGAGCTCCTGCGGCGGTCCCGGGCGGCGGGGATGCAGTGAATTGACCGGCCCACGGCGGAGCCGAAGCTCGGTGCGGCAGAGCGGATCATGGCGGCGGCACAAGGGTTCGCGGCGGGTGCTTCGGTGGGCGAGGTTCCAGGGGTGTGCGCGGAGCTAATTAAGGGCCGAGCGGGAGCTGGCGTGCGCGCCCGAGCTGGTGCGGAAAGCACGGTGACGACCTCGGCGTGCGGAGAAAACGGATCGCACATACCGGCCCCGTGCGAAATCAGCTCGGGTAGCGAGATTTCCACAGAGAAGGAGGAGGCTCGGTCGTAGGCCGGGGTGCGGAGCAAGGGCTCGGGGTGCGGCAGAGCGGGGCCACGAGCAGCGGCCGAGCAGCCGGGCCGGCGGGGAAGAAAAAAAGAGGAGGGGGTCGGGCCCTGGAAGAAGGAGGAAAGGGGAAAGGAGGCGCTGACGCGCGGGGCCACGCTGCCAGAGAGAGAAAAGGAGGGAGAGCGGGTGCGTGAGCGGGAAGAGGAGTGGCGCCGACATGCGGGCCCGAGGTGGCAGCGAGGGAGAGGGGAGAGCGTGCTCGGGTGGCCGGGCTGAGGAAGGAAGTGGGCCGGGGTGGTTGGGCCGCATGGAGAGGAGAGGGGAGAGGGCCGGCCCAAGAGATTTTGGCTGCTTTTCTTTCTCTTCTCTTCTTTTCTTTTTCTTTCCTACACTCAAACTATTCAAACACAACTATTTGAATTCAAATAAATTTGAATTCAAACCCTATAAACTCAACACAAGGAAAGAAATGCTCCAGCATGAATGCACAAACAAGTTGATCTTATAGTAATTTTTATTTTCTTGTGCTATAAAATTACTTTAAATGCAAGATAATTTAGGGAAAGCCCTGGAAATTTTATTTAAGCCAAAATAAATTCATGAAAATTTGGGAAAATTACATTAGGGTGTTACAAACCTACCCCCCTTACAGGAATCTCGTCCCGAGATCCTGATAGGCTAGCTAGCAAAAAGATCGGGATACATCTTCCTCAGCTCATCTTCGCGCTCCCAAGTAGCCTCGTCCTCCGTGTGGTGACTCCACTGAACACGGCACATCTTGATTTTCTTGTTCCTGGTAACTCTCTAGGACGTCTCCAGAATCTTCACCGGATGCTCGATGTAGGTCAGATCCTCCTGCACTTCTAACCTTTCTAGCGGTGCTTGTTCTTCTGGCACCCTCAAGCACTTCTTCAGCTGAGACACGTGGAACACGTCGTGCACTCCTGAGAGATTGGGAGGTAACTCCAAACGATATGCCACCTCACCTTTCCATTCCAACACCTTGAACGGACCGATGTATCGAGGGGCTAGCTTCCCTCTCACGTTAAACCTGCGGATTCCTCTCATCGGCGAGACCTTCAGGTACACATGATCACCCATTGCAAAGGTTAGATCTGTGGCAGAACCAACCTGAATTATACCGGCTCAAGTACGCGAGTCCACTTCCGAGGGCTCCAACGTGCTTCAAACGGTATAATCCCTTGGCCTGTCGGGTAACGTCCCGATAAACCACCGAATACAGGATCAATTAAGGTTACCTCACACGAAGGTGAGTCCAGAGATACAGTCACCATCATATTTTACATCACAGGGAATTACATTATAAGGGTTTCCAAATGAAGTATGAAATTTCAAATCTAGAGAAAAGATTACAAACCGTTAAGGCTATAGTTTTTAGCAGCGGAAAACATATGCGATGATTACAATATGTCGTCAAGACAGATGTCATGCTAAGCCCGGGCACGACATCGCTCGGTATCGTCAATGTGGGCCGAGGACGGGTCCCATTCCACGGACCAACCTTCTGGAAGAGCACAGGGCCAAGGCAGGGAAAGAGTAGGGTCCTCAAGGACTATACCTGAAAAACATAAAACTAGCAAGGCTGAGTATACTGATACTCAGCAAGGCTTACCCGGGATTGGGTATACTTTTAGCCCATAACTAGACTTATGGAAGCTTGAAATGGTTCTAGATTTAGTTTCAGCTGAAAAGCGATAAAGGTAGATCCTTAATGTCAACTTTTAGCTTTCAAATTCTATGTGATTATTCAATCTAGATGAGCACCTATAGCTATTCAATCAAGGTAGAATCTTTGGTCAAACATCACCTTTGATAATCATATGATTGCTCTTATTACTCAATGTGACAAAGGGATTAAGCAGTCTCAAACATCATGAGAAGCGGACGATTCTGAATCGAATTTTAACCTTGCAAGGTAAACCTAACTCACACGCTTGGAACATCCAACGATAGTTCCGAAGCAACCGTTTGCCTTTCATTCCGACTCGTGGACAGGTCCACCACAAGCGACTGCAGGAACATACGCACTTCCAAAGTGCAGGACATACGTCTGTAGCACGACTATAAAACCCGTACTCCTGGTTGCCTTTGCAACACGTATTCCCACACGTCGAACATAAGTAACCAGAAGAAGCAAGACGAGTGGTGGGAGGTATGTCCACTCCTCGGGCCGATTGGCTACTAGGCTTACCGCTTACCATATTTCGCGGCATGTGGTTAGTACTTTCAAACGCTTAACCCCGATCACCACACGCTGCGACCTTATCAAGTTCAACAACACAGACGGGGTATCATTTCAACCATGATACCTCATAAAACTCCCGTCCGTCATCCTTATAGTGATAACAGGAATGTAAACATTACAACTCCTATATTGCGCGAGTGACAGGAAATCACCCGACTTCTACCGGTCCTATTAGCATAGCAGCTAGTCGGACTCAAGTGCTAGTATCCATCACATTGGTTCCTAGGAGAATGCAACTAGGGTTTCAAGCAATCCCTAAGAACTTAATGCATAGAATACGTAAATAGATATAAGGTGCAGTGTAATTAAAATAGTAGGTTATGTCCGGGGCTTGCCTTTACTGGTGGGGCTGGGGTTAGTCAAGTTAATAACGTCCGAACTTTGGTTCGGGCCTTCAGAGAATTCCCTGACGAAGTTCTCGGGGTCTTCAGGACAATCTCATTCTGGTTCCGGGATCTGTAGGAATTTCCACGGCTTGGTCCGCGATCAGCTCGTAAATACCGTCGGCGAAAGCAGTCAGATCTATATGATATGCAAGAATATAAAATTAAAGAATGTATAGTCTTTTTACTTTATTTTACGATAAGCTGCAACCCAGAAGATTAACACTCAAGAACTCACGATACAAAAAGGAAATCTAAGCTTTGAATCATAAACATTCAACTCATGACTATAGCATTGATTTAATTGAAAACAAGAATTAAAATACTCAAAATTAAATTCAAATTTGAATGTGAAGCTTGGATAATTAAAGTTACGAAGCTTTGAAAATTTAAACACAGTTCTATTGCATACTTAAAAGATTTTGACTAGAAGATCTAATTAGATAAGCTTTACTGAATAGACTTAGCTAATTCTACTATAAAACAAATTGAATTGATCAACTTAAAAGAACCTAAATTACAAAACAAGATTAGGTTTGAAAATTTCGTATCAATTCATACTTAATCTATGGAGATTGCATACCAAAAAAATCATGATCAACAAAGTTAACATGCAGGAACTATGAATATTACACTTTCTTATCTTAGATTTAATATAGATTCAAAAATATATTTAGTTTCATATCAAACTTACTTAATAGAAGTTGTTGAGTTCAAAATCTAGTTTCCAACAAAACTGGTTTTGCAATTTTTGGAATTTCCTACGATTCTCTATTGAATTTACAAGTCAGCAATACCATTCACATGAAACAATAAGCATTCATTTACTTCTATTTTAAACACAGCCCAAATCATATACTTTCATAACATGGTCACAAAACAAGAGTGATAGAGTTTGAAAAAAGGATTCAGGTCCAACTGGTTTTACATTTTTTTGAATTTTCTATGATTTTCTAGGAATTTTTAGGGTTTAGCACATTGGAAAAGAGAAGGAAATCAAGATCTTTCATATAGGCCCTCGGAAAGAATTAAATTCTCGCAGATAGGTCCCTCTGCCATGGCCGGCCGGGGCAAGCTCGGTCTAGGCTCAAATCCAGCGAAGGGAGAGCTCGGATGGCAAGGGGAAGAGGATGGGGAGTGAGAGGGCACCGAGACACTCCCGTTTGAGGGCTTGGCCGGACTTGGGGAGGTCGGGAAGGGGGTCGCCGGCGGTGGCAGTACTGGCGGCGGTGTGGTGGCGCAGGGAGCCGAGCTACGGTGAGGGAGAGGCGCTAGAGAGTGGGGAACCAGCTTCAGGAGGTCCTAGGGCAGCTTCTTATAGAGAGGAGGAGGGAGAGGAACGGCGCATGGCCGGGCGCCACGGCGGCGTGGAGGTGGCAGAGCCGGCGGCGGCGCTAAGCGCGTGGTGGTTCGAGGAGAGGCCACGGAGGCAAGCTAGGGCGGAGAGCAGGGCTAGGGCGGTGCCTGGGAGTGAGGGGGGGCAAGGGGGCGGCACTGACCGGCCGGGGTTCCGAGAAATAGCGGCGGCGGCGGCGGGGAACAGAAAACAGAGGAGCAGGGGGGATAGCCAGAGGAAGAAGAAAGGTAGAAGGGCGCCAAGGACTTGATTGCAAATTACAAAAACTTCAAGGGCCTGAAAGTAAAGCTAAATTTCCCACTGTTACAGGGTTCTAATGGAGAAATGACCAAATAGAAAATGTGTAACTTTTCAAGCTCTACAACATTGCTCTAGGGTTTGAATTCAAAAACTCAAAGTATACATATTTATTTTGATAACTTGGATTAAATTTGAACTTTATAAGGGTTTTGTCCTTCCCAAGGCAAAACTCTCATACTTTTAGACTTACATGCAATTTTTCAAAACTGTCATGATGACTAACATTTTTACATATAAACCCTTAGTAAACTTTGAAGGTTACTTTTGCAACTCATGTATCTTGCACAAAAGGACTCATATTTTTATAAAATTACACATAAGGTCTTATTTTATTTCTACAAATACATCCAACCTTATACATTTCAACACATTCATTACATTTCATACCTATTATGGTACAATTTGACACCTAGGGTGTCACAGCCTCCCCCCCTAAAAGGAATCTCGTCCCGAGATTCAAAGGCAGAAAGAATCAGACGATTAGGTTTGGGGATTGGTTTGAAGGAAGTTTGGGAAATTTTGCTGAAGATAAGATTCTGTTTCCAAGTTGCTTCTTCTTCGGTGTGGTGATCCCATAAGATTTTATACATTTTAACCGTCCTTCTTCTAGTGGTCCTTTCCTTAGTATCCAAGATTTTGATGGGTTGTTCAACATAGGATAGATCGGGCTCGATCTCAATGGCTGGGGTTTCAATGATCTCGTAGGTACCTTGATACACTTTTTAAGCTGAGAGACATGGAAAATATCATGAATAGTACCCATTTGAGGTGGAAGAAGAAGTTTGTAAGCCACTGGGCCACAAATTTCAAGAATTTTGAAGGGTCCGATATATCGGGGTGCTAGTTTTCCTTTTATTCCGAAACGCTGGACGCCCTTGGTAGGAGATACTCGGAGATATACAAAATCTTCTATTTGGAATTGCAAGGGTTTCCTCCTTCGATCCGCATAACTCTTTTGTCTAGATTGGGCTTTTTAAGATTGGCTTGAATAATTCTGACCTTATCCTCGGCTTCCACAACTAAATCTGGTCCAAAAATCTTACGCTCACCGGTCTCAGACCAACTCAAAGGAGTTCGACATCTGCGACCATATAATGCTTCAAAAGGTGACATCTGAAGACTGGTCTGATAGCTGTTGTTGTAAGAAAATTGGCCAAGGCAAGATATTTGTCCCAACTTTTCCGTAATGAATGATACAAGCTCGGAGCATGTCTTCAAGTATTTGGTTAACTCGCTCAGTGTCCTCCGTTGAGGATGATATGCAGAGCTTCGGATCAGTTTGGTGCCGAGAGCGGACTGTAATTGTTCCCAGAAGAGTGCAACGAATGGTGCCCCTCGATCGGAGATGATGGTCTTAGGAACACCGTGTAGCCGAACAATTTGATCAAGATAGACTTCAGCATATTTCTTGGCAGAGTAAGTAGTATGTACAGGAATAAAGTGAGCCACTTTGTGAGTCTATCGATAATTACCCATATGGAGTCATGTTTTTGAATGTGCTAGGAAGACCAACAATAAAATCCATACTAATGTCTTCCCATTTCCACGACGGAATGGGTAATGGTTGGAGTGTACCAGAGGCCTTAAGGTGACTAGCTTTGACCCTCTGACATGTATCACACTCAGATACATACTTAGCAATTTCACTTTTCATCCTAGTCCACTAGAAATGCTGTCGTAGGTCTTGATACATTTTGGTGCTACCGGGATGAATAGAGAATTTGGACAGATGAGCTTCATCAAGAATTTGCTTCCGAAGCTGATGATCTTTTGGTACAACAAGGCGTTTATTAAACCACAAGACTCCTTGAGGATCAATATAGAAAAACTTGTATTTAGTCTCTCCTTGAGATAGTTTTGATTTGATGATCTTGATACCCTTATTATGTAGTTGTGACATGATAATTTTATCCCGAAGGGTATTCTCGATGGATAGATTATTTAGACTGCCTTGAGGAATGATTTCTAGATTGAGTTTCCTCATCTGATTACAGAGAGTGTCATTGACAGCCATTATAGATGAACAGTGGCAATGTGCTTTGCGCTAAGTGCATCCGCAACCACATTAGCTTTACCAGGATGGTAATATACCTCAAGGTTATAGTCTTTGATCAATTCTAGCCATCGTCTTTGCCTCATATTCAAATCCGCTTGGGTAAAGATATATTTGAGGCTTTTATGGTCAGTGTAAATGTTACACTTAGCACCCATAAGGTGATGCCTCCAAATCTTAAGTGCGTGGACAACAACTGCTAATTCCAGTCATGAGTCGGATAGTTTTGCTCATGATTCCGGGTGCTCTAGATGCATAAGCAATGACTCGGTCGTTTTGCATTAGAACACAACCGAGACCAGTTCCAGAAGCATCACAGTAGACATCAAAAGGTTGGGTATTATCTGGCTGAGCTAATACTGGGGCAGTTGTCAGAAGTCTTCTCAAAGTGTGGAATGCTTCATCACACTTATCATCCCAGCGGAACTTAACTTCTTTCTTAAGTAGCTCAGTCATAGGTTTGGCTACCTTGGAGAAGTCTGGAATGAATCGGCGATAGTATCCCGCCAATCCAAGGAAACTTCAAATTTGATGGACTGAAGTTGGAGGTTTCCAATCCATAACTTCCTGGACTTTGGTTTGGTCAACCGATATGCCTTCACTAGAGATAGTGTGTCCCAAAAATTTCACACTATCTAGCCAAAATTCACATTATGAGAATTTGGCATAGAGGCGATGATCACGTAGTCGTTGAAGAACGACACGTATATGATTAGCATGGTCTTCTTTAGTCCTGGAATTTATCAAAATATCATCGATAAGACCACGACAAATTTGTCAAGTTCCGGCATAAAGACTGAATTCATGAGATACATGAAATATGCCGGTGCATTGGTAAGCCCAAATGACAAAATCAGATATTCATAAAGTCCATATCTAGTTGAGAAGGCCATTTTTGGAATGTCACAAGGCCTGATTTTGATTTGATGATAACCAGAGCGTAAGTCAATCTTGGAAAAGACCTTAGCTCCAGCTAATTGATCAAACAAAATGTCAATGCGGGGAAGTGGGTACTTATTTTTGATAGTGACCGCATTGAGTGGAGATAGTCAACACATAGCCTTAGGCTATTGTCCTTCTTTTTGACGAAAAGAGCGGGACAACCCCAAGGCGACGCACTTGGGCGTATGAAACCTTTATCAAGAAGATCTTGGAGTTGGATTTTCAGTTCCGCTAATTCATTTGGAGGCATACGATATGGCCTCTTTGAGATAGGAGCAGTGCCAGGTTGAAGTTCAATAATGAACTCATGTCTCTGTCTGGTGGCATTCCAGGCAAGTCGTCTGGAAAGACATCGGGATATTCACAAACTACAGGAATATCTTTTACCTTGATGTTTGTGATGGCATAAGTGCACCAGTGCAGATACTCCTGCTGAGGTAGATAGAGGGTAGTTGCTCCTTGATGTGGTGAGTCAATCTCAATAACTCGGGAAGAAATATCCAGTAATACCCTATGTTCTGTCATCCAATTTGTCCCGAGTATAACATCAATACCTTCTAGGTTTAATAAAACCAAATCCGTTGGATTTCTATGCTACCTAACTGAATTGGCACCTTTTTGACCATTCGGTCAGATGTAATGTTTCCTCCGGGGGTAGAAATCATATATGACCCCTTAGTAGGACAAAGATCGAGTCCTATTCAGGGTACTGCAGTTGTTACTGATGAAACTATGAGTTGCTCCTGAGTCGAACAATGTAACAACTGGTTTGGGTGTATCGAGAATGTACCCGTCATGATAGGAGCTCCATCCGGAAGTTCTGCAAGGGTAGTGAAGTTAATTTGCCCTTGCTGGACTTGCATCATCAGCCTCTTGCCCTTATTCTGGTTATTCTGACTGGAACTCTGCCTTGATTAGGTTTCTTGGGCTGCGGACAATCTCTGATAAAGTGATCCGCACTTCCGCAATTGAAACTGTGATAGGTGCTGCTTCTCTGTCGAACTTGTTGAACATTTGGCCGTGGACCAAATTGTTGTGGTTGTTGCCGAGATACAGGAGGTTGATACGCTCCTTGCTGTTGAGACGGCCTATAAACCAGTCTGCCAATCGGAGCATTTCGCTGTGGTGCTTCAGGCAATACATTCTGATCAAATTGATACCACGAGGGTTGAACGCTCGCGGATCCAGTGGAAACCTTACGCTTCTTTTCGGCATGATGTGCCGTGATACAATCCTCCTGAGTCAGGGCCATGTTAACCAGCTCACTGAAGGTATTTGCCTTAATAAGGTTCAGACATTCCTTGAGCTTAGTATTCAAACCTCGTCGAAAACGATCTTGCTTCTTGGCATCATTATCAGCATGATAGCCTGCATACTGACACAGGTGATTAAAAGCCTGTGCATACTGCAGTACGGTGCGGGTGCCTTGAGTAAGTGCCAAGAACTCATTCAGTTTCTGCTCCATCAATCCCTCAGGTATATGATGTGCTCTGAAGGCATTACGGAATTCCTCCCAGGAGATAACATGGCCATCAGTTTGCATAGCACAATAACTATCCCACCAAATACGGGCAGCTCCGCATAATTGTTGTGCAGCGAAGTAAGCCTTGCTGGAATCCGCACAGGGAATCGTAAGAAAAGTAAACTTGGATTCAATGGTGCGAAGCCAGGCATCAGCATCAAGGGGCTCCTCCGCTTTACTGAATAGCGGGGGCTGGGTACTGAGGAAGTCTTGATAGGTTGCCACTTGAGGTTCATCACGACCTCGTGATTGCTGGCGTTGTTGATTCTGTTGTGCTTGTACCAATAGATTAAGAAGTTCAGTTTGCCGAGCCAGAACGTCGGCTAGATTGGAAGTGGTGGTGATGGTGGTTGGGAACCGCTGATCTGTTCTGCCGGAAACCTTCCGGGTTCCACGTGTGGCTCCAACCATCTGAAACAAGGATTAGATGACGAAATTTATTTACCCTGCTGAAAATTTATAAGGTAAATGGAACAAGACAACTGATTCTGATAATAGCAAAGGCTGGAAATCAGAGAGATACATAAGATACCCAACTAAAGATTCTATTGAGACCCTGCTAGAATAACCAACATGTCACCTATCCTTAAGTAAACAGCAAAATTAAACACCCATTTTGTTGATTAGTGTATTATGCAGGCACGCACTATTCGACCTCACAACCAAAAATAACTGCCGAATATCTTCGGACTTACGTAGTTAATCTCGGTGGCATTATACATACGTCTCTCACTATTAACTAGTCGATAAACCCTATCCATCCTAGTTTCGTAATCGTGGTTAGTGTACCTGCAGAAAACCACAATGTATATATATATATCCAATGAACCTTTCATGCCAGCATGTCATGAAAGCGTTCCCATTCATTACTGCTCACTATAGAAACAGCATCTGTACAATTACCGCCGTACAGACAACGTTAGCATACATTATCGAAACAACGTATTCACGGGGGTACCGCAAAATGCGGGGGTATGAACAGCGATCGCCATACCCTGCGCCGAACCATAATACTCCCAATGTAGTCAACCTAAGTTGGTACATTGGCAGCATCTCAAGTAGGCCACTGCTTGAGAAACAGCGTTCGGTTCGCATCACCGACGGGAAGGCCAAGCTCCCTCAATTGGCTGAGGATCCTTACCTTCTTACCTCACGATCGAAGGTGTCGTTACAGAAAGTAAAGTTGGGTTGTGCATGAATTTAAGTTTTGACAGAAAGTAATGCTGGAGGTTAGATTTATATATATATAGTACAGCCACCTCTATTTTCCCTTAAACATCACCCTAGGGCTTTACGTACTAAGTACAACCTTAACGAATCCAACGTAGTTTTGCCAAACATTTTGTTGGTCAAACTTTTATACTGAAAGTATTTTTAAGGTAAAATGTATCTCCAGAGTAACCTTATAGCTCTGATACCAGCTGTGGCAGAACCAACCTGAATTATACCGGCTCAAGTACGCGAGTCCACTTCCGAGGGCTCCAACGTGCTTCAAACGGTATAATCTCTTGGCCTGTCGAGTAACGTCCCGATAAACCACCGAATACAGGATCAATTAAGGTTACCTCACACGAAGGTGAGTCCAGAGATACAGTCACCATCATATTTTACATCACAGGGAATTACATTATAAGGGTTTCCAAATAAAGTATGAAGTTTCAAATCTAGAGAAAAGATTACAAACCGTTAAGGCTATAGTTTTTAGCAGCGGAAAACATACGCGATGATTACAATATGTCGTCAAGACAGATGTCATGCTAAGCCCGGGCACGACATCGCTCGGTATCGTCAATGTGGGCCGAGGACGGATCCCATTCCACGGACCAACCTTCTGGAAGAGCACAGGGCCAAGGCAGGGAAAGAGTAGGGTCCTCAAGGACTATACCTGAAAAATATAAAACTAGCAAGGCTGAGTATACTGATACTCAGCAAGGCTTACCCAGGATTGGGTATACTTTAGCCCATAACTAGACTTATGGAAGCTTGAAATGGTTCTGGATTTAGTTTCAGCTGAAAAGCGATAAAGGTAGATCCTTAATGTCAACTTTTAGCTTTCAAATTCTATGTGATTATTCAATCTAGATGAGCACCTATAGCTATTCAATCAAGGTAGAATCTTTGGTCAAACATCACCTTTGATAATCATATGATTGCTCTTATTACTCAATGTGACAAAGGGATTAAGCAGTCTCAAACATCGTGAGAAGCGGATGATTCTGAATCGAATTTTAACCTTGCAAGGTAAACCTAACTCACACGCTTGGAACATCCAACGATAGTTCCGAAGCAACCGTTTGCCTTTCATTCCGACACTTGGACAGGTCCACCACAAGCGACTGCAGGAACATACGCACTTCCAAAGTGCAGGACATACGTCTGTAGCGCGACTACAAAACCCGTACTCTTGGTTGCCTTTGCAACACGTATTCCACACGTCGAACATAAGTAACCAGAAGAAGCAAGGCGAGTGGTGGGAGGTATGTCCACTCCTCGGGCCGATTGGCTACTAGGCTTACCGCTTACCATATTTCGCGGCATGTGGTTAGTACTTTCAAACGCTTAACCCCGATCACCACATGCTGTGACCTTATCAAGTTCAACAACACAGACGGGGTATCATTTCAACCATGATACCTCATAAAACTCCCGTCCGTCATCCTTATAGTGATAACAGGAATGTAAACATTACAACTCCTATATCGCGCGAGTGACAGGAAATCACTCGACTTCTACCGGTCCTATTAGCATAGCAGCTAGTCGGACTCAAGTGCTAGTATCCATCACATTGGTTCCTAGGAGAATGCAACTAGGGTTTCAAGCAATCCCTAAGAACTTAATGCATAGAATACGTAAATAGATATAAGGTGCAGTGTAATTAAAATAGTGAGTTATGTCCGGGGCTTGCCTTTACTGGTGGGGCTAGGGTTAGTCAAGTTAATAACGTCCGAACTTTGGTTCGGGCCTTTAGAGAATTCCCTGACGAAGTTCTCGGGGTCTTCAGGACAATCTCATTCTGGTTCCTGGATCTGTAGGAATTTCCACGGCTTGGTCCGCGATCAGCTCGTAAATACCGTCGGTGAAAGCAGTCAGATCTATAGGATATGCAAGAATATAAAATTAAAGAATGTATAGTCTTTTTACTTTATTTTACAATAAGCTGCAACCCAGAAGATTAACACTCAAGAACTCACGATACAAAAAGGAAATCTAAGCTTTGAATCATAAACATTCAACTCATGACTATAGCATTGATTTAATTGAAAACAAGAATTAAAATACTCAAAATTAAATTCAAATTTGAATGTGAAGCTTGGATAATTAAAGTTACGAAGCTTTGAAAATTTAAACACAGCTCTATTGCATACTTAAAAGATTTTGACTAAAAGATCTAATTAGATAAGCTTTACTGAATAGACTTAGCTAATTCTACTATAAAACAAATTGAATTGATCAACTTAAAAGAACTTAAATTACAAGACAAGATTAGGTTTGAAAATTTCGTATCAATTCATACTTAATCTATGGAGATTGCATACCAAAAAATCATGATCAACAAAGTTAACATGCAGGAACTATGAATATTACACTTTCTTATCTTAGATTTAATATAGATTCAAAACTATATTTAGTTTCATATCAAACTTACTTAATAGAAGTTGTAGAGTTCAAAATCTAGTTTCCAACAAAACTAGTTTTGCAATTTTTGGAATTTCCTACGATTCTCTATTGAATTTACACGTCAGCAATACCATTCACATGAAATAATAAGCATTCATTTACTTCTATTTTAAACACAGCCCAAATCATATACTTTCATAACATGGTCACAAAACAAGAGTGATAGAGTTTGAAACAACGATTCAGCTCCAATTGGTTTTACATTTTTTTGAATTTTCTATGATTTTCTAGGAATTTTCAAGTTTCAGCACATTGGAAAAGAGAAGGAAATCAAGATCTTTCATATAGGCCCTCGGAAAGAATTAAATTCTCGCAGATTGGTCCCTCTGCCATGGCCGGCCGGGGCAAGCTCGGTCTAGGCTCAAATCCGGCGAAGGGAGAGCTCGGATGGCAAGGGGAAGAGGATGGGGAGTGAGAGGGCACCGAGACACACCCGTTTGAGGGCTTGGCCGGACTTGGGGAGGTCGGGAAGGGGGTCGCCGGCGGTGGCAGTACTGGCAGCGGTGTGGTGGCGCAGGGAGCCGAGCTACGGCGAGGGAGAGGCCCTAGAGAGTGGGGAACCAGCTTCAGGAGGTCCTGGGGCAGCTTCTTATAGAGAGGAGGAGGGAGAGGAATGGCGTATGGCCGGGCGCCACGGCGGCGTGGAGGTGGCAGAGCCGGCGGCGGCGCTAAGCGCGTGGTGGCGCGAGGAGAGGCCACGGAGGCAAGCTAGGGCGGAGAGCAGGGCTAGGGCGGTGCCTGGGAGTGAGGGGGGGCAAGGGGGGCGGCACTGACCGGCCGGGGTTCCGAGAAATAGTGGCGGCGGCGGGGAACAGAAAACAGAGGAGCAGGGGGGACAGCCAGAGGAAGAAGAAAGGTAGAAGGGCGCCAAGGACTTGATTGCAAATTACAAAAACTTCAAGGGCCTGAAAGTAAAGCTAAATTTCCCACTGTTACAGGGTTCTAATGGAGAAATGACCAAAATAGAAAATGTGTAACTTTTCAGGCTCTACAACATTGCTCTAGGGTTTGAATTCAAAAACTCAAAGTATACATATTTATTTTGATAACTTGGATTAAATTTGAACTTTATAAGGGTTTTGTCCTTCCCAAGGCAAAACTCTCATACTTTTAGACTTACATGCAATTTTTCAAAACTGTCATGATGACTAACATTTTTACATATAAACCCCTAGTAAACTTTGAAGGTTACTTTTGCAACTCATGTATCTTGCACAAAAGGACTCATATTTTTATAAAATTACACATAAGGTCTTATTTTATTTCTACAAATACATCCAACCTTATACATTTCAACACATTCCTTACATTTCATACCTATTATGGTACAATTTGACACCTAGGGTGTCACAGAGGTAATCATAGAGATGATCATATTTTGTTGTATCCATGATGTATTATGTGTTCATTGAATTTCTATGAAAGGCAACTTGTATTGATTGGTAATTATGTGAATTGTTTATGAGACTCTTTACTTGTAAGATTATTCTAAAATTGTTCCTAGTCGGAGTTCATGTATGGACACAGATGAATATTAGACTAGCACATGTATTAAATGATGACTGTGTTTCACAAGTCATAGACATGGAGATGTCAAACTAATAATCTGGGTGCATGTATGACATGAGGCTGGACCGACCCAACTCGATAAATAGTGATTTCTCATTACACAATGTGTACGCTGTGTCCTTAGACCTGAGATTGTCACATGTACTCAAGATGTGAACCGACCTACTTAGGAGCCATCAAATGCTACTCCGTAACTAGGTAGTCATAAAGGTGGTTCTCGGGTTTATCAAAAAGCTGAAGCGTCCCCTAATCAGAGGTGACTAAATGTGATACAAATATCAGTCCTAGGAGGCTGATAACACATTTATTACATCAGATGGTTCATTACCGTACAAACCGTCGAGGTAGCGGGCACTGAAGCGCCACTATCAAGAGGGACAACATAAGGACTACAAACCAAACCAAAGTGCCAATGAAATCTAAGATAACATCAGAGTCTTGCACCATGGTAAGCTTCCTGTGGAGACCCTGAACCACAGGCAAGGTTGGGTGCAGGACGGCGACCTACTCGACGTCTTCAGGAATGAAGTTCGGATCCTCCTCTGTAAAAACTAGGCAAGAGTGAGTACATACATACTCAACAAGTCCAACCACACCCGCGGAGGGGAATAATAAAGATCATGCATGGATATATCAAGGTTGAGGCTAGGGTTCATTTGCGATAAAGCGAGGTTTTACACATGCAAGGGTTCATTTAATAAAAGAGTTTTCTCAAGATATTTCTATAGTAATCGAATAATAAGTGGGGTTGATCCTACACAAACGATCCAAGTTTTAATACTACTGGACTCCTCATCCATAGTAGCTCACTGCACAACTACCGGGCACTTTCAAAACAACTCACGCCACAAAACCAATCATCCCAAAATGTCTATTGCAGTGACCATGCCGTAACTCGTCCAATACCGTGGACACAGCTATTCGAATAGATTTTACACTCTGCAGAGGTTGTACACTTTACCCACAAGTAGGGTACCGCACTACGAACATCTTAATGTCGCGGCGGATCCTAACAAAGCCATTACCCACCTTAGCTGAATCTAACTAGCCAACGCGGAAGCAACCATGGGGTTAATGACCTATCAACAAGGTCATAACCGGGACATACTCACACAGATCGTATTCCTTCAGCATGATCTCTCGTTGCTCACCCGCTCTCCTTTTGGCTAGCAAGACAACTAGTGGGGTTTATGCTAAGCCGTTGCCCATACAACAGTCGAGTGGTTGTACGATAAGTGGGTTAGGCAAGATGACACCTCAGTTCATCCTTACATTGACAAGATGGACATCTCCCAACCATGCTCAACCACAAAGGTACAAGCACACTAGTGGCATTTCACACAGAAAACACCGTCCATCTCATCGGGTTATATCTTTCTTTGATTTTCCCAGGATCCCGTTTTTATCTTTTAAAACACTCACACCCTTATTTTCGGTAAAGCGCTTTGTGGTCATGATTAAAATATAATAAAGGGAATGAAAGGTAATAAGCATCTCTAGCAGTAGTTAACGTCTAACAGAGCAAATCCTTTATAGACATTAACCTAGGTCATCAAGGAATAGTCATAGCAATCAAGGGGTGGCTATCCAATCATGTCTTGCGATAAACAATGCATTTTATAAAACAGGCCAATAGGTTGCGTTTATAAAACTGGGATAAATATGCATCAAAGGATGGGATTGGACTTGCCGTCCTCAAAGCCTTCCGGAAGCTCCTCCTCGAGGTATGGGTCTTCGGGCTCCGGCTCGCGGTCCTGCTCCTCCTCGGTCACACCGTCGGCTACAACACACAAACAATCACACAATAAAACAAAGTGCGTCGACGAGCTAAAAAGGGAAATAGAGAGCTTCGACTAAAAATAGAGGAGGCTATTATATTTGTTGGATGTGGATCTTGGGACTTAGAGAGAGTATTTGATGCGTGGTGGAGTTTGGAATCGATTCAGAACATAATGTCGCATGAAATGGGGGCTGCGGACTGCATAAGGAGGAAAAGTGGAGGGGGTCATGCACAAGTCTGCCTTTCTTCTTCCTTGAGACAGAATAGGAGGGGGAGGGGAATAGTAGGAGGGGGGCGGCCAGGCCATGGGCGCCGGCCCCCTGGCGCATGGCAACACCCGGGGAGGGGAAAAAAATAGAGAGGAGGCCGAGGGGGTCCGATTCCGGCCCTCACCTCCTGCGGAGACGGTCTACGGAGGGCTGTCCACGGTGATGGGTGGTGGGCGGCAATGGTGAGCAGCGGCGGTGAGCTGCAGCGTGAGGTAGAGAGGGAGAGGTGTTTGGGCGGTGTGGGCGGAGTGAGGGGCGGCTTGGGGTCTGATTTATAGGCCGAGAGGAAGAGGGGGGGGATGGCCGGCGTGGGGGGTCACGGGCAGTACAGGAGCCTCGCCATTAATGGCGGCCGGGATGCTCGGGGACAAGGTGCGAGCTGCGAGGGTGAGGGGACGGGACGGGACAGGCCGGCACAGCAGCGGGCCGCACGCTGGCTTGGCGTGTACGGGCAGCAGCGGGTCGTGCGCTAGCCCGCGCGTGCGCGCAAGGAGCGGGCTACAACTCGAGCAGGCAGCAGGCAGCACAGGGGAGAAAAGAAAGAGGAAGCCAGTGTAGAAAAAAAAAGTCTGGGAAAAAAGTTTTAAGAGAGAAATAAAATGGATTTAAACAAAATACGAGAAAAGAAAAGATAGGACACGCGCGCAGCGCCGACGATGGCGGCTGGGCAGGCGCACGCGGCTGACCGCAACACGATGGTGATGTAACGGGACAGTGGGGCTAGTGGAAAAGGAAAAAGGGACGGGCGACTCTGCGGAAAAAGAGGAAGAGACTGCGCGATATCGGAACGGCGGGAAAATCGGGAGGTGGGCTTCGGGAGCTCAAGCGGTGGAAAAGGTTTAAAAGATTTTTAAGCGAGGGATTGGTAAAGTAATTTAAATAAGATAAAAACGCGGGCGTTACAAACCTACCCCACTTAAAATGAATCTCGTCCTCGAGATTTGGCTGGCTCCTAAATAAATGGGGAAACTCTTTCTTTAGGGCATCTCCACGTTCCCATGTAGCTTCTTCCACTCCATGTCTGCTCCACTGAACTCTGCAAATCCGTACTTCAAAGTTTCTTGTCCTTTTTGTGACAGTGTCCAAAATCTTGACAGGTACTTCCTAGTACCGAAGATCTGTCTGTAAAGCTATTTCTTCTTCCGGCACACGCTCTCTCTCGGGTACCCTCAGACATCTTCTCAGTTGGGATACATGGAATACTGGGTGTATGTCAGCCATTCCTTCTGGTAGCTCTAGACGGTATGCCACAGCTCCAATTTTCTTCAGTACTTGGTACGGTCCAATGTACCGAGGGGCTAGCTTCCCATGTACCTGAAATCTTCGAGTCCCTCGAATAGGTGAAACCTTGAGATAGACGAAGTCTCCTGGATTGAAGCTTACTTCTCGTCTCTTCTTGTCTGAGTAACTCTTTTATCGAGATTGGGCGGCCTTCAGTTTTTCTCTAATTTCGGCCACTCTTTCCTCCGCTTCCTTTATGAGTGCGGGTCCAACTAGGGCATGCTCTCCAACTTCTGACCACATCAGGGGGGTTCTGCACTTTCTCCCATAGAGAGCTTCAAATGGTGACATGCCCAAGCTTGCTTGATAACCGTTGTTGTACGAAAACTCAGCATACGGTAAACTTTGTTCCCAATCCTTGCCATAAGTAAGGACAC
Source organism: Panicum hallii (assembly GCF_002211085.1). Taxonomy (NCBI): domain Eukaryota; kingdom Viridiplantae; phylum Streptophyta; class Magnoliopsida; order Poales; family Poaceae; genus Panicum; species Panicum hallii. Next base: position 25,643,918 of record NC_038047.1, on the reverse strand, counting down.
ATGCTCTTAGCATATCTTCCATAATCTGGTTCACCCTTTCTGTTTGACCATCGGTCTGCGGGTGATAAGCCGAACTGAAATCCAACTTGGTGCCCATGGCCTTATGCAAACTTTTCCAAAACCTAGAGGTGAATTGGGTTCCTCTATCTGAAACAATTCTGCTAGGCACACCATGCAGCTTCACTATGTTGTCCACATAGAGCTGGGCTAGCTTTTCTCCACCATAATTGGTCCGTACAGGTAGGAAGTGAGCGACTTTTGTGAGCCGGTCCACTATCACCCATATGGAGTCATGTCCTTTCTGTGTCTTGGGTAAACCCACTACCAAATCCATTCCTATCTCATCCCATTTCCAAACCGAGATGGGTAAGGGTTGCAACAATCCTACTGGCTTCTGATGTTCGGCCTTGATTCTTTGACAGGTATCACAATGGGCGACGAACCTTGCAATGTCCGCCTTCATTCCACTCCACCAATACTTTTGTCTTATATCCACATACATCTTGGTGGATCCTGGGTGGATGGAATACGCTGAGTTGTGGGCCTCATCCATAATAGTCTGTCGGAAGTCTCCTTCCTTAGGTACGCAAATTCTATCTTTGTACCATAAGGTTCCTTTGTCATCCACTCTAAAATCCGGTGCCTTGTTTTCTCCAGTATGCATGCGGATTTTCATCAAGTCCTTATCTAAACCTTGGGCCTTTCTGATCTTATCCTCCAAAGTGGGTTGAACACTCAACTTGCGACTGGAACCATGGGGGACGATGTGCACATTTAATCGTGCCATTTCTTCTTGTAGGTGGGCATCCTTAGGTCCATAAGATTTCCGGCTTAAGGCATCTGCTACCACGTTTTACCAGGATGGTAATGAATTACCACATTATAATCCTTAACTAGTTCTAACCACCTTCTTTGCTTTAAGTTCAGATCTGGCTGGGTGAAGATGTACTTCAAGCTCTTATGGTCTGTGTAGATCTCACACCTATTCCCAATCAGATAGTGTCTTCAAATCTTGAGGGCATGTACTACGGCTGCAAACTCCAAATCATGGGTTGGGTAATTCTGCTCATGAGGCTTGAGTTGTCGGGAAGCATATGCCACTACTTTCCCATCTTGCATAAGGACACATCCTAATCCTTGACGGGATGCATCACAATAAATGATTAAGTCCCGTTGAATATCCGGCAAGGTTAGTACCGGGGCAGTTGTCAATCTTCTCTTTAACTCCTGGAAGCTTCTCTCACATGACTCGGTCCAGGTGAACTTCTTCTCTTTCTTGAGTAGCTCTGTCATGGGTCGGGCTATCTTGGAGAATCCTTCAATAAATCTCCGGTAATATCCGGCTAAACCGAGAAAGCTCCTGATTTCACTAACATTGGTTGGTTGCTGCCAACTGGAGACTGCTTCGACTTTTTCGGGGTCCACTGCTACTCCTTCCACGGTCAAGATATGACCAAGAAATGCTACTTTCTCAAGCCAAAATTCACACTTGCTGAACTTGGCGTAGAGCTTGTGTGCTCTCAACTTTTCCAAAACCACTCGTAGGTGCTGCTCATGTTCTTCGACACTATTAGAGTAAATAAGTATGTCGTCAATGAAAACTACGACAAACTTATCTAACTCTTCCATAAACACCTTATTCATGAGGTTCATGAAATAAGCAGGTGCATTGGTGAGTCCAAAGGACATCACCGTAAACTCATATTGCCCATAGCGGGTGACGAAGGCCGTCTTCGGAATATCACTTTCCTTAATCTTGAGCTGATGATATCCTGACCTTAAGTCTATCTTGGAGAAATACTTGGCTCCCTTCAGCTGATCAAAGAGGTCATCAATTCTGGGAAGGGGTATTTGTTCTTGATGGTGACTTCATTTAGTGCACGGTAATCCACGCACATCCTCATGCTTCCGTCCTTCTTCTTGACGAACAAGACCGGAGCTCCCCATGGTGATGAGCTTGGTCTAATGAAACCACTTTGTTGTAACTCTTCCAGTTGTCTCTTTAGTTCTGCCAATTCAGAGGCTGCCATCCTATACGGTCTCTTAGCTATAGGGGAGGTTCCAGGGACAAGGTCAATGACAAACTCAATATCCCTATCTGGCGGCATTCCCGGGAGTTCTTCCGAGAAAACATCTAGATATTCATTTACTACTGGAACTTCTTCCAAGAATTTAGCTTCCATACTAAAAACCATTGGGTCCGGTCCACTTCCCCGAGTATGGCAGGTTATTTGTACTCCTTTTGGGTTGGTTAGGTGTACCACCTTGTCAGCACAACTTATAAGGCCATTGTGCAGGCTTAGCCAATCCATTCCAAGGATCACATCTATACCTTTAGACTTAAGTACTACTAGGTCTGCTAGGAACTCTACCCCACTTAAAATGATCCTTACCCGAGAACAACCCAGTCGGCACTTAATGTCACCTCCAGGCGTTCGGGTTAATAGGGGTGTTTTTAGTAGTACTGTAGGTATATTGTGCTTTTCCACAAAACTTGAGGATACGAATGAATGTGATGCTCTAGAATCAATTAGTATTGTTGCCAAAACTAAGCTGACCAGAAACTCACCGAGCACTACGCCCTGAGCATCCTGAGCCTCTTGCAGGTTGATGTGGTTGATGCGGGCTCGTCCGAAGGACTGCTGGGGCTGTCCCATCTGCTGGTTGTTGTTGCCGGTATTGTTACCACGGATGGGTACACGATTGGCTCCTGATAGAGCTGGCCTTGGTCCATTCACCGAGTTGGAGAGGGCTGATGCTGCCGGCTTGTTATTGGCATATGGGCAATTGGCAATGAAGTGCCCTGTCTCACGGCAGTTGAAGCATGCTCGGGCATTGTTGCTGGCAGTAACTTGGCTTGCATTGCTCTGAGGGGCCTTCATGGTGTTCTGGCTCTTGAACTGTCTAAACTGGGTTCTGGGGGCTTGAGAGCCAGTAGCTTGTGACTGGGTCCTATACTGCATAGGGGCTTGGGACCTAGTCACTGGAGGGCCAATGTGCCTCGGCTTCTAGAAACAGTCCTGCTGGCGAGCCTTGGTTTCCAGGAACTTACGCTTATTGTCTCTCTTTTCCTCTGCCATGGCTCTCTCGGTGATGATGGCCATGTTCATCAGTGTGTTGAAGTCTGGGTAGATGCATGGGGAAAGCAGCTTCTTAAGTTCTGCATTTAAACCCTTTCTGAATATATCCTGCTTCTTTTCATCCTTGTCTAATTCCTCTGGTGCATAGCGAGCTAGTTCTATGAACTGGTATGTGTACTCCTCAACGGACTTGTTGCCTTGTTGCAGCTCACGGAACTCATCTGCCTTGCGCTTCATGGTGGCTGTTGGGATGTGATAGCGACGGAACTCATCCACAAATTCCTTCCAAGTGATAGTGGAGGCATCCTCAGCAGCTGCACAATAGTTCTCCCACCAAGCCAAAGCAGTTCCAGTGAGCTGGTGAGCAGCCAAACGGACCTTGTCACGGTCTCCATGCTCAAATGGTTCAAGTTTTCTCTTGATAACACGCAGCCAGTCATCTGCATCCAAGGGTTGTAGGATCCTGCAAAGGTGGGTGGCTTGGTCCTCAGAAAAGCTGTCAATTTGTCATTTGTACTCTGCTCACGGGGCCTTCGGTTGGTGATGACATGGGTCAAAGCTTCCAGTAGGAGGTTCTGGTTGTTCAACACTTGCACCAGGTCAATGGCCGGTGGGGGTGGGGCCTGACGTGCTCCTACTTGGCTTTCTCCTCCCTGCTGGCTTACTTCCTGATCTTCCTGATCTTCATGGCCGGGGGCTTGTCCTTGCACACCCTGTTGCCTCTCCGCACTTGGAGTGGTATGTGCCTGACTTTGGAAGGTCCTGGTGTTACGCCTGGGGGCCATCTGTGAATTGGGTAAAACCTTTATGAGACTTAGCTTTGGAATTAAGCGATGTTTTATCTTTGTATTTTCGAAAAGACAGACTCCACCTACTGCCGACAATCACACAGACTAACAAGCATCAAGCACAAATAGTTTTATTTATTAAGCTGGGGGTACAACACTTGGGACGGTACTGCCAAAACACGCACTACACGGTCGGGTACAAAGGGCAAAACAGATGGGAGGGGCACAACTCTAAGCTTGGGGCCGGGACGGCTTCATCCCTGGGGCATCTCTAAGGCATGCTACTCACGGGGCGAGTCGTCTTCCGGGGCGGAGTGCACTTCCAGTGGAATGAGTAGCTCTTCCTCGTCGTCCTCGAGGATCCCATTTTCTCGGGGCTGTTCGACAGCTCCTTCTTCTACGGCTGCAGCTGACCTTTCGGCACCTTCGGGTGGAGCTTGCGGGGTCCCAAAAAGTCCTCCCCATCCTACGACGGGTGTTCCAATTAGGACTTGGGTCTCCCCGATTGCCAGGACGGGTGTTCCACTGCTGGTCCATTCTTGCATGCGCCGATCCTGGATCTGCCTGAGGTTTTCATGAGCGATGGCTTCGCTGCTTATAGCGGCCGCGGTCCTTGCTTCGGCTTGAGCCACCCGGATTTGGTGCATCCTCACTGCAAGCTCAGCTTGCTCGACCCGGTGGGTTTGCTCCCTTAGGAATCGGGCTTGCTCGTCGAAGAGCTTATCCAAGGAGACGAGGTAGGCGACCACATGGTACAAAAGGTCTTCTTGATGGCGGCGCCGTTCCAAGTTCCTCATGTGGGCCTGCCAGACTTGCGTCCTGATGGCCGGAGGAAAAAGCCTCATCAGTGTGGGAATGAGGTGTTCCTCAAAGATCCGGCACAGGTAGCGGAGAGCCTTTCTGATGGCCAAGGGATAGGCATCCCGATGTTGAAATCCTGTGGCAGTCACTCACCACGGCTCGATGTCGGGGTGGCGGGTGCTTCTGGCGATGGAAAGAACCACCCTACAGCGAAGAGTGCCGAGGTGCTCGTACTCTCTGCTGCAGTACCTTGGGCGCTCAGTAACACCGAGGTGCTCCAGGGAGTTGATCAAAAGGTGGGGGAAACCAGGCTCTTCTTGGCAAACGCCCTGGGTCCAACCATTCTCGGCCATCTGAAAACAAAGGTAGAGTGAACAAGCCTTGCACACATGGTAGGATACAAGAAGGATAGATGGTCTTTATTTTTCATTAGGGTCGGGTACATCTCCCAAGGATACATCATTACTAGGGTGATAGTTCTAGCTTAGGTACTCTACTTGTGGCAGAACCAATCTGAATTACACCGGCTCAAGTACGCGAGTCCTCTCTTGAGGGCTACCTCGTGCTTCAAACGGTATAATCCTTTGGCCTGTCGGGTAACGTCCCGATAAACCACCGAAAGCAGGATCCAACAAGGTATCTCGCATGAAGGCGAGTCCAGAGATATAAAAGCCATTACATTTTACATCACAGGCAGGTATATTACATTAGTGCATAAAAGCAACATTAGATTCCCAAATAAGGGACATTATTACAAAACAGATTAAGTATTAGGTTACCGCAGCGGAGTTTGAAAACACGGACACTGTACACGTCAATACTACGGATATCATGCTAGCCCTGGCACGATATCACTCGGCGGAATCTGTGTTGGCCGGGGACGGATCCCACTCCACGGACCAACCATCAGGCAGGGGATATGGCCACGGTGTAATGAAAGCTGGCTCATCAGGGGATTCACCTGAAGTAGATAGTTACAAAGCAAGATTGAGTATGCTAATACTCAGCAAGACTTACCCGCTCATGGTATACTTAGCCATGTACCTAGACTTATGCAGGCTTTTCGGGTTTTGGGTAGAGTTTTCAGCTGAAAAGCAACAAAGAGTAGGTCCTTAATTTCAATTTTTAGCTTTCAGGTTCTAGTTGATTATTTATTCTAGGTAGGCACCTATAACTACTCAAGCATGGTAAAATCTTTAACCAAACATCATCTTTAATAATCATAACATTTCTCTTGTTACTCTATGTGGCAAAGGGATCAAGCAGTCTCAATCATCGTGAGAAACGGACGATTCTGAATCGAATTCAACCTTGCAAGGATAAACCTAACTCACACGCTTGGAACACCAAAGGGTCATTCCGAAGCAACCGTTTGCCTTTCATTCCGACTCGTGGATCAGATCCACCACAAGCGACTGCAGGACCATACGCACTTCCAATGTGCAGAACGTACGTCTGTAGCGCGACTACAAAACCCGTACTCCTGGTTGCCTAGCAACACGTATTCCTACACGTCGAACCAAGTAACCAAAAGAACCAAATACATGTGGTGGGGGGTATGTCCACTCCTCGGGCCGATTGGTTACTAGGCTTACCGCTTACCATATTTCGCGGCATGTGGCTACTACTTTCAAACGCTTAACCACCGCTACCACACACTGCAACCTTAACAAGTTCAACAACACAGACGGGGTATCATCACAACCATCATACCTCACAAAACTCCCGTCCGTCATCCTTATAGTGATAACAGAAATGTAAACATTACAACTCCTATATCGCGCGAGTGATAGGCAATCACTCGACTTCTACCGGTCCTATTAGCATAAAAGCTAGTCGGACTCAAGTTCTAGTGTTCAGTACATTGGTTTCCGGAATTATGCAACTAAGGTTCCAAGCAATTCCTAAGAACTTAATGCATAAAAATATATAAATAGATATAAATTGCAGTGTAAATAAAATAGTGGGTTATGTCCGGGGCTTGCCTTCTTGCGTAGGATTGGGAGCAGTAGGGTCACAGTTGTCCGAACTTTGGTTCGGAACCTCAGTTAAACCTCCGACGTCGTTTCTGGGGTCTTCAGTTGGTTCTACTCCTTGTTCGAGAACCACTTCGTAATCACCGTCGACGAGAGTAGTCGAGTCTACATGATATGCAAAACTATAAGTTGAAGAATGCATATTCTTTTATGTTATTTCACAATAAAGTTGCAATCCAACAAAAGTAGAATATATTTATTATTTATGCAATTTATTCCTGCACTGGGTAGTCATTTATTGAGTATTAATTATATTACCTAGATACATTAAACAGCGGGGTTAACTTCACTAAGCATCTAACTAGTGGCATAAGGTAACAGGTTGAGGTGGGTTAAAAACCATAGCTTTATTTATTTGCTATATCAAGTATTTACATGAACCCTATGTTAAAATTAAATTATGGACCCGCTATACTATGTCCAACTTATTTTTGTTGCTTGACACCTAAGCCTAGGTTGAGAATTTAATGACAGGTTATATTACTTAAGAACAGAACCCTAGAACATTTTCATAACTTTTGATCATTTAAAATCCATAGATAATAATTCTATAAGGTTAATTATGCATTATTCATAATTAAACTTGTACATTAAGGAAATAATACTTAAATAATAAGATAATTACTTTTCTTAAATTCTACATGTTAAAAGAAAACTAACACAACTGGTTTCACAATTTTATCATTTTTCTATTAATTACTATGCATTATTGAAGCCTATAACCCATTAAAATTAACATTTAAATTAGAGCACCAAACATTCAGAAACTGAATTTCCTCCTTTAAGTAAAGTTATAGATCTTAAAAAGAGAATTCTAACAAATTTTAGTTTGTATTTTTATGATTTTTCCTTGAATTGATATAGAATTTCAAAGTTTGCATTAGAAATAACATAAAGGGGTCCTTCCAGCACTATTCATTTGAGTCTAGGGTTTTGCAGATAACCCCCTGGGTTTCTATTTCTTCTAACTCGAGGTCCCTGGGCTAGAGACAGACGCAGAGCAAAGAAAGGACGGCCGTGTTCCGGCGAGACAGGTCGCCAGCGGCGAGGTCCGAGGGGAGGAGGAGACTCAGGAACTCACGACGGTTCGGGTGCACCTCTTGTCGTGGACTGGGGTGGTCAGAAGAGGGGATCCTGACGAGAACCCTAGGTGGTGGCGGAGAGGTCACCGTCGACGGCAAGGCTCCAGCGGTCAATGTCGGCAGGGGACCTGCGCACGAGCTTCAGTGAGTCGTGGTGAAGGTGTAGGTGCAACCAATTGGGAGTATACGCGTTGGATGAGGGGTAATCGACGAGGACAGTGGCGGCGGTGGTGAGGATGAATACCGGCGATCATCAGGAGGAAGATGTAAAGCACTAGAGACTTCACGAAGTGGTCGTAGAGCTCTGGGGTGATGATGTGGTGCTGGCTAGGGAGTTGTGGTGGCACGGGAAGGCTCGGAGTGAGGTGTCCACAAGGAGCAGGAGGCAGCGGCGGACGGTGGCCGTCGGTGAGGATGCCTCGGTGGAAATTGGGAGATAGCTGGGGCTAGGGAGCACGAGTGGAGGTCGGGAAAGCCTGCGGAGAAGCTAGCGGGGGCAATGGATGGCCTATGACCGCTGCCCACGGTGGCCCGTGGTCACCGGAGTGGAGGAAGAAAGGGCGGCGGTGGAATTTGGGTCGGGTGCTCGAGAATTGGCACTAGAACTGGAGGAATAGAACGTAGGGGTCAAGGTGATGCTATTGCGCATGAGAGATAGGGAGTTAAGGCTCTGCGGTGAGCTCTCCACGGCGACGAGGAGGTGGCGGCCGGCGGATGCTCGGGGAAGTCGTGGCGCGCGCGCGGGAGGCCAACAGGGGAGAGGAACAGGACCAGGAGGGGAAGTGGATGACGCGTGGATGCAGAGGAGGCAGGAGGTGGACGGCGATAGCCTGCACAGCGAGGCAGAAGAAGAGAGGGGAGGAGGTCCGGGGGACTTGTTTGCGATTTCCAGAAAGTTCAAGGACCTCTCGGTAAACTAAAATTTCTCACTGATATAAAGATCAAATGAGAAAGTGCTCAACATGAAAGTTGTAGAGTCTTTCAAACTCTACAACATTGCTTTAGGGCTCAAGTTCAGAAATTCAAAGTTTACAACTTTTTATGTTAAGTTTTTGAATAAAGGTAGAATTTGAATTACCTTTGTCTTTATCCAATTAAATTTGATCAAATTTTGGGTATGTTTACAAATTTTCCTGGATTGTCATGATTACTTGTATTTTTACATATTAGCCCTTAAGTAACCCTGAATATACTATTACACTTCAACTATTTTGCATATGGCCCTTCAATTTTTGTCTTAATCACACATAGGTCCCTAGTTTCATACAAAGGCCTATTTTTCTTAGGTTTTAACATACCTTTTATACTTTTCTTCTCTATGGTCATTTAGATTTGACACTTAATATTATATTTACCCAATTACACTCAAGGACTTATATAATTCATAAATTAAAATTATACCCCTGGCTATCTGTACTACTCACATACACCATAACAAGCATGCATATATAATGTTAAAATTTAGTGTCTATGTTTCTAATCACCTGAATGTTATAGCCTTCACCCCTAAAAAGAATCTCGTCCCGAGATTCTGAAGCAGAATAGAATCAGACGATTAGATTTGGGAATTGGCTTTGAAGGAAGTTTGGGAAATTTCGTTGAAGATAGGATTCTGTTTCCCAAGTCGCTTCTTCTTCGGTGTGATGATCCCATAAAATTTTATACATCTTAACTGTCCTTCTTCTGGTGAGCCTTTCCTTGGTATCCAAGATTCGAATAGGTTGTTCGATGTAAGATAGATCGGGTTCAATCTCAATGGCACAGGTCTCAACGATCTCCGTGGGTACTTTGACACACTTTTTAAGTTGAGAGACATGGAAGACATCGTGAATGGCAGCGATTTGTGATGGAAGGCGAATTTTGTAAGCCACTGGGCCACAATCATTAAGGATTTCAAAAGGTCCGATATATCGGGGTGCTAGCTTCCCTTTTATACCGAAACGTTGGACACCCTTGGTAGGAGATACTCGGAGATAGACAAAATCTCCTACTTGGAATTGCAGAGGTTTTCTTCTCTTATCTGCGTAGCTTTTCTATCTGGACTGAGCGGTTTTAAGATTGGATTGAATAACCTTAACCTTATCTTCGGCTTCAAAGACTAGGTTTGGTCCGAAGATTTTGCATTCACCGGTCTCAGACCAACTCAAAGGAGTTCGACATCTTCGACCGTATAACGCTTCAAAAGGAGCCATCTGAAGACTAGATTGATAGCTATTATTGTAAAAGAATTCAGCCAGAGCAAGGCATTTGTCCCAGCTTGTACCATAGTGAATAATACAAGCTCGGAGTATGTCTTCGAGGATTTGGTTAACTCGCTCAGTCTGTCCATCCGTTTGAGGATGATATGCAGAGCTTCGAATCAGTTTGGATCCAAGAGCAGACTGTAGTTGTTCCCAGAAGCGCGCAATGAATTGGGGTCCTCGATCAGAAATGATGGTCTTAGGTATACCATGTAACCGAACAATTTGATCCAGATAGATCTCTGCATACCTCTTAATTGAGTAAGTGGTATGCACAGGAAGAAAATGAGCTGTTTTTGTGAGTCTATCAATAATTACCCATATGGAGTCATGTTTTTGGGAGGTGTTAGGAAGACCAACAATGAAATCCATACTAATGTCTTCCCATTTCCATGACGGAATAGGTAGTGGTTGAAGTGTACCAGAAGCTTTTAAGTGGCTAGCTTTGACTCTCTGGCATGTATCACACTCAGACACATATTTGGCAATTTCTCTTTTCATTCTGGTCCACCAAAAATGTTGTCGTAAATCTTGATACATTTTGGTGCTACCAGGATGAATAGAGAATTTGGATAGATGGGCTTCATCAAGGATTTGTCTACGCAGTTGATGGTCTTTAGGTACAACAATACGATTGTTGAACCATAGGATTCCTTGAGGATCGGTGCGAAAACACTTATATCTAGCTTCTCCCAGAGATAGCTTTGATTTGATGATTTTGATACCCTCATCATGTAGTTGTGATATGATGATTTTATTTTGCAGAGTAGACTCAATAGATAGCAGATTCAGACTACCTTGAGGAATGATCTCTAGATTGAGTTTTCTCATCTGATGGCAGAGAGTGTCACTGAAGGTTGATATGGATAAGCAGTGACAATGTGCTTTGCGGCTAAGTGCATCCGCAACCACATTGGCTTTGCCCGGATGGTAGTGTACCTCAAGGTCATAGTTTTTGATCAATTCCAACCAACGCCTTTGCCTCATATTTTGGTCAGCTTGGGTGAAGATATACTTGAGGCTCTTATGGTCAGTGTAGATATTACACTTAGCACCCATAAGATGATGTCTCCAGATCTTAAGAGCATGAATAACTGATGCTAATTCAAGATCATGTGTCGGATAGTTTTGCTCATGGGTCCGAAGTGCTCTTGATGCTTAAGCAATGACCCGATTGTTTTGCATAAGGACACAACCAAGGCAAGTTCCAGAAGCATCGCAATAGACATCAAAAGGCTGAGTGCTATCTGGCTGAGCTAGCACTGGAGCAGTTGTTAGAAGTTTTCTTAAGGTGTGGAACGCTTTATCACATTTGTCGTCCCAACAGAATTTAACTTCTTTCTTTAATAACTCAGTCATGGGTTTAGCTATCTTGGAGAAGTCTGGAATGAATCGGCGATAATATCCCGCCAATCCAAGGAAACTGCGGATTTGATGGACTGAAGTTGGAGGTTTCCTGTCCATAACCTCCTGGACTTTGGTTGGGTCAACTGATATACCTTCACTAGAAATAGTATGTCCTAAAAATTTCACATTACCCAGCCAGAATTCACATTTCGAGAATTTGGCATAAAGGTGATGATCACGTAGTCGTTGAAGAACGACACGTAAATGATTAGCATGGTCCTCTTTAGTTTTGGAGTATATAAGAATGTCATCAATGAAGACCACGACGAATTTGTCGAGTTCCGGCATAAAGACTGAATTCATGAGGTACATGAAATATGCCGGTGCATTGGTAAGTCCAAAAGATATAACCAGATATTCATATAATCCATATCTGGTCGAGAAAGCCGTTTTTGGAATGTCACAAGGCTTAATTTTGATCTGATAATAACCAGAGCGCAAGTCAATTTTGGAAAAGACTTTAGCTCTGTAACGCCCGCGTTTTTACCTTATTCAAATTACAGCACAAATCGCTCGCTAGAAAAATTCTTTCGTCAAGCTCAGATCGCTCCTAAACCCTTACCGTCCGAGCTCCTAATCGCCCAAAACATTTCCCGACCTTTCGCCGTCTGACATCCGAAATTAACCGCCATCCTTTCTTTTTTTTCTTTCCTCGACCCCCGCGCCATGCCGCGTGCTCAACCCCACGCTCGCGACCGTCACCGTGAATTCCGCCGACGCATCTTCCCCGCGTGCTCAACCTCGCGCGTCGCGCCGGACTCTCGCGACCGTCACCGCGAAACCCGCCGACGCAGCCCCCCCCTTTCCTTCCCTTCTCCCCTGATCCTCTTCCCCCCCTTCTCTTTTTCCCCTTTCTCTTTTCCTCTTTCCTGCTCCTTCCCTCGTTCCCCTGCACGCGCAGCACGACGCCGAGCAGAGCTCAACGCCGGGCGCCCAGCCACCACCACCCCCCTCCATTGACGACTCCAAAGGAGCTGCCTAACTTGGCCCTCCTCTGCGCGCGCCGTACCCTCTTGCCGCCTCGGCGCTCGCGCTTGCCCCGGCGTGCCACGGTAGAGCAGAACCGGCCGCCGCGCGTCGCCTCGCCACGGGCCGCTTTCCCCTGCGCAGCGCGTCCCCAAGCCGTCTCTCCCCGCTACGCGCCACCACCCGCCCTGCGCAACGACAACCCAGCACCACCGCCGCCCCCACCGCCATTACTGGCCGCCACCGGCCTCCACCGCGCCCCCCTCCTTCCCGCCCTCGCCGGCCTACAAATACCCCCACGACGCGCCCCGCCACCACCACCACCACAACCTTCCCCGCAGCCCCTAGCCCCCCTCCCTGGCCCTGCATTGCCACTGCCGCAAGGCCCTCCGCCCGCCGCCCCTGGCCCTCGTGGGCAGGCCGCCTCGCACCGCCCCAGCTCGTGGTGACTGGTGGGATGGGTCCCCTTGCTCCCCTCTCCGTTTTGCCCCTGCCCCCGGCCGCCGCCGTGCCCTAGAGCCGCCGGAATCGGTGGCGCCGCCGGCTCCTCTCCCCCTCCTCTGTTCCTGGTAACGGGAGGAGGAAGAAGGGCGACTTTGCCCAGAGCCCCCTGCTCTCCTGCCTATTCCATTAAGAGCTCTCCCTCTCTTTACTTCCTCTTTCAAAATAGACCCCATGTTCACCCTATTTAGAAAAATAAACCCTTCCACTACACAAAATAATTACGATTAAACCCCTAACCCTTTTCAGAGTACCCTAGGTATTCCCAAAAATTCTAATCAAGCCCTCCCCTCCCAACAGTAATTACAAATAGACCCCTGGACCCTATTCGCTCCCTAAACCCTGCTCGGCCTATTATTTTATGCGCCAAAAACGTTCCGTATGCCCCGAAACTTTACCACGCCATTTCTAACATAATGCCGGCCACGCCATCAAGAAATCTCCCAGAAATATTCTTTCTACCGTTGTTTCTTAAGTTATTCTTGATTCGGGCTTGTAGATAAAATCTTTATTTCTCTTCTTTATGGAATGTTTATCTGTGTGCGCCGTAGATCATGAAGTGACCGAGGGAGAACCCGTCGACGAGAAGTACTGCGAGGAAGAGTCCGAGGACCAGTACCGCGAGCCCGAACCTGAAGGACAGTGCCTCGATCAGGACTTCCCGGAAGGCTTTGTGAATGGCAAGTCCGATTCCACCCTTTGATGCATATTTATCCCAGTTTTATAAATGCAACCTATTGGCCTGTTTTATAAAATGCATAGTTTTATTGCAAAACATGGTCGGATAGCCACCCCTTGATTGCCAAGACTATTCCTTGATGACCTAGGATTTGCTCTGTTAGACGTTAACCACTGCTAGAGATGCTTATTGCCTGATTATTCCTTTATTATATTTTAAACCATGACCACAAGCGATTTACCAAAAATAAGGGTACAAGTGTTTTAAAAGATAAAATGGGATTTTGAGAAAAATAAAAGAAAGACATAATCTGACGAGATGGACGGTGTTTTCTGTGTGAAATGCCACTAGCGTGCTCGTACCTTTGTGGTTGAGCATGGACGGGAGATGTCTGTCTGGTCATTATAAGGATAAACTGAGGTGTCATCTTGCCTAACCCATTTATCGTACAACCACTCGACCGTTGTGTGGGCAACGGCTTAGCATAAACCCCACTAGTTGTTCTGCTGGCCAAAAAGGAGAGCGGGTGAGCAACGGGAGACCATGGAGAAGGAATACGATCTGTGTGAGTTATGTCCCGGTTATGACCTGGTTGATGGGTCATCAACCCCATGGTAGCTTCCGTGTTGGCTAGTTAGATTCAGCTAAGGTGGGTAATGGCTTTGCTAGGATCCGCCGCGACATAAAGGTGTTCGTAGCGCGGTACCCTACTTGTGGGTAAAGTGTACCACCTCTGCAGAGTGAAAAATCTATTCGAATAGCCGTGTCCACGGTATTGGACGCGTTACGGCATGGTCACTTCAATAGATATTCTGGGATAGTTGGTTTTGTGGCGGGAGTTGTTTTGAAAAGTGCCCGGCCGCTGTGCCGTAAGCTACTGTGGACGTGGAGTCCGGTAGCAGTAAAACTAGGATCCTTTGTGTAGGATCAACCCCACTTATTATTCGATTACTATAAAACTGTCTTGAGAAAACTCTTTTATTAAACGAACCCTTGCATGTGTAAAATTTCGCTTTACCGCAAATGAACCCAAGCCTTACCCTTGATATACCCGTGCATGATCCTTATCATTTCCCCTCCGCGGGTGTGGTGGGACTTGTTGAGTACCTTTGTACTCACCCTATATATATTTGTGGTTTTCTTCAGAGGAAGACCCGGACTTTGTTGTTGAATACGTCGAATAGAGGTTGCGTCCGCACCCAACCTTGCCTGTGGTGCTAGCCCTCCGCAAGATGCTTCTGCTAGCGTGTTACTCTGAGCCCGAGCTGGATCCCTCGTGGGTCATGCTTTGGTGAATCACCATAGCTATTTTATTACTGATTATCGTTTGTATCGAGTGTCCGCCTCCTCGGAGGTTTGTACGGTAATGTACCATCTGATGTAATAAATGTGTATCAGCCTCCTGGGACTGATTGATCGAATAATATGTCAATGCGGGGAAGATGATACTTATTCTTGATAGTAACCGCATTGAGTGGGCGATAATCGACACATAACCTTAAGCTATTATCCTTCTTTTTGACAAAGAGAGCAGGACAACCC
This sequence comes from Panicum hallii, assembly GCF_002211085.1. NCBI lineage: Eukaryota > Viridiplantae > Streptophyta > Magnoliopsida > Poales > Poaceae > Panicum > Panicum hallii. The sequence goes on along the minus strand of NC_038047.1, from coordinate 25,628,796 downwards.
CAAGGGGAGGCACTTGGGCGTATAAAACCCTTATCAAGAAGATCTTGGAGTTGGATCTTCAGTTCTGCTAACTCATTTGGAGGCATGCGATACGGCCTCTTTGAAATAGGAGCGGTGCCCGGTTGAAGTTCAATGATGAACTCGATGTCTCTGTCTGGTGGCATTCCAGGCAAGTCGTCTAGAAAGACATCGGGGTATTCACAGACTATAGGAATATCTTTGACCTTGATATTTGTGATAATATAAGTGCAAGGGTGCAAATATTCTTGCTGAGGCAGATAAAGGGTGGTGACCCCATAATATGGCGAATCAATTTCGACAACTCGGGAAGATATGTCTAGTCGTACTCGATGTTTAGTCATCCAGTCTGCCCCAAGTATAATATCAATACCCTCCAAACTCAGTAAAACCAAATCAGTTTTGATTTTTTTACTACCTAACTGAACTGGCACACTTTTAATCATTTGGTTGGAAGTAATGTTTCCTCCAGGGGTAGAGATCATATATGACCCCTGGGTAGGACAAAGATCGAGTCCTATTCGGGTACCACAGTTGTTACTAATAAAACTATGTGTTGCTCCTGAATCAAATAATGTAACAACTGGTTTGTGGTGAATAGAGAATGTACCCGACATGACGGGAGCTCCATCTGGAAGTTCTGCCAAAGTGGTGAAGTTAATTCTCCCTTGCCGGATTTGCATCATCGGTTTCTTGCCCTTGTTCTAGTTACCCTGAGTAGAACTCTGCCCTTGATTAGTTTTCTTGGACCGCGGACAATCCCTGATGAAATGATCCGCACTTCCGCAATTGAAACAGCGATAATTGCTACTTCTCTGTTGGACTTGTTGAACATTGGGCCGTGGGCCAGATTGTTGTAGTTGTTGCAGAAGAACGGGAGGTCTATACCTTCCTTGTCGTTGGGGCGGCCTGAAAACCAATCTGCCAGATGGGGCATTCCGCTGAGGTGCTCTGAATGGTGTGTTGGGAATAACTCGATACCTCGGTGATTGAGCACTTGAGGGTCCAGTAGGGGTCTTTCTTTTCTTCTCAGCACGATGTGCTACGATGCAATCTTCTTGAGTTAAGGCCATATTAACCAGTTCGCTGAAGTTATTAGCCCTTACAAGATTCAGACGTTCCTTGAGCTTGGTATTAAGGCCCCGACGGAAACGATCTTGTTTCTTGGCGTCATTATCTGCATGATATCCCGCATATTGACACAGATGATTAAAAGTTTGTGCATACTGTAGGACTGTGCTGGTGCCTTGAGTAAGTGCTAAGAATTCATTCAACTTTCGCTCCAGCAATCCTTCGGGAATATAGTGTGCCCTGAAGGCTGCCCGAAACTCATCCCAGGTGATAACATGCCCTGCAGGCTGCATGGCATAGAAATTATCCCACCATATCCGAGCAGCACCACGAAGTTGCTGGGCGGCAAAGGAAGCTTTGCTTGAATCCGCACAAGGTATTGTCAATAAAGTGAACTTCGATTCGATGATATGAAGCCAAGCATCCGCGTCCAAGGGTTCTTCAGCCTTACTGAAAAATGGAGGCTGGGTACTGATGAAATCTTGATAGCTAGCCACGGGAGGATTGTGATCATCACGACCTCCTCGGAACTGTTGACGTTGCTGGTTCTGCTGTGCTTGTACCAGCAAGTTAAGAAGTTCAGTTTGCCGAGCCATAACTTCGGCAAGGTTGGGAGGTGGTTGTGGCGGTTGTTGAGAACCGCTGGCCTGATCTGCCCGGAATCCTTCCGGTGTTCCGCATCTAGCTCCCACCATCTGAAACAAAGGAGATGTCCATCATTAACCATATAGCCTTACTCCCAATTTCAGAAGATACACTATTAGATGAACAATGCACACATTCCATTCAATCATCTCATTTCAGAACATCAGGATAATAAACAAGATGATAAAACAGGAAGCTTATATTATAGCACCAATTTGGATTGTTCTCCACACCGCACATCCAAAAAATCCCTACACAGGCCATCTAGGTTACAACAAATGGCACGAGATCTAGATAAGTTACCCACTACCTAAGTTATTACACTTCCCACAGGTTACATCTAAAAAGTCGATGATTTGCTAACTAAAAAATCGTCGAAGTTGCCTACAGAAGATTGACTGCCAGAAGAGGAGTGATAGGGACTAAGAACAGGATCCTCGTGCTCGGAGTCAATCTCTAAAACACCCTCAATCTCTTCCGGATCTTCTTCTTCTTCAGGCATTGCGGGTGCAGCGGGAAGTATCGGTTGCTGCTGTAGTTCCTCAAGGTGAGCCTGGGCATCGTCAGCTTCAAGTATCAGATCATGAATTTGTGCCTGTAGGAATTCAATGACAGTGTCACGTTGAGTGATTATATGATCACTCTCATTGATCTAATCTTCTCGATGAAGGATAGTCTCATCCTGTGCTGCGATGATTTCATCCTTCTGAGTTACCAGGGCTTGTAATTCCACTATTTAAGTAACTTGACGGTCAGCATTCCGATAGTGACTTTGAGCCACACTAGTTAATTGACCCATGCTGTGAAGCAACAAAATCTGGTAATGATGCTGCACATCCATGAACCTGGTGATGCTACGGACCGTTTATTCAGCCAGATCTCCTAGCATATGACCAAGATGCTCTATCCGAAAGTTCCATTCCAAATTACCAGAGTCTATGGCAGGAAATAACCCAATAGGATATGCGGCAACTTCTGTTGGATGCTGGTTGCAAAAGAGTTTGATAGCCTCTAATGCAGCAGTCTCAATGGTATCAACCAGACGATATCCAACCACCTCAACTTCTATGGGATTCCATTGAGAGCGGAAAGGATGTTGAGGGATTATCATCTTAACCCGGCATCGTGGAACTCCTTCTTCACGATATTCCACCCCATCGTACTGAGGAGGCTCCGTGTAATGAAACAAACTTAAGGATTCCCACAAGAGACGAGGAAAGCCTTCCCAGTGTAGGGCATTAGTGTGGAAGTGCCCCTCATGATCCCAAAAGGCATTGGAAGGAGCAGCCATCTGTGACAACAATGCAAATGGTAAGATATATTTACCCTGCTGAGAACTCACAAGGTAAATGGATTAAGATAGCTGATTTTGATAACAGCAAAGGCTGGAAATCAGATGAATACTTAAGAGACCCAACTAAAGATTTCTATTTATCCAAACTAAGAAAAACCAGCATGTTACCAATTTCTTAGAAAACAACAAAATTAAGCATCCAATTTGTTGATTAGTGTATTATGCATGCACGCACTAATCGATCTCTAAACCCAAAAACAACTGCCGAATATCTTCGGACTTACGTGGTTAGTTTCGGTGGCATAAGGCATACGTCTCTCACTATTAACTAGTCGTTAAATCCTATCTGTCCTAGTTTCGTATTCATGGTTAGTGTACCTGCAGAAAACCACACAATATATATATCCAATGAACCTTTCATGCCAGCATGTCATGAAAGCGTCCCCAATCATTACTGTTCACTATAAAAACAGCATATGTACAATTACCGCCGTACAGACAACGTTAACATACGTTATCAAAACAACGTATTCACGGGGGTACCGCAAAAATACGGGGGTATGAACAGCGATCGCCATACCCTGCGCCGAACCATCTACTCCCAATGTAGTCAACTAAACTTGGTACATTGGCAGCATCTCAAGTAAGCCACTGCTTGAGAAACAGCGTTCGGTTCGCATCACCGACAGGAAGGCCAAGCTCCCTCAGTTGGCTGAGGATCCTTACCTTCTTACCTCAAGATCGAAGGTGTCGTTACAAAAAGTAAAATTGAGTTGTACATGAATTTAAGTTTTAACAGAAAAGTAATGCTGGGAGTTAGAGTTATATATATATATATATTACAGCCACCTCTAATTCCCTTAATAACATTACCCTAGGGCTTTACGTACTATACACATTCCTTAACGAACCCAGCGTGGTTTGCAATTACTTGGTTAACAAATTTTATACTATAAATTATTTTTAAGGCTAATTATATCTCCAGGGTACACCTGTTAGCTCTGATACCAGCTGTGGCAGAACCCGAGGTGGTGGCGGAGAGGTCACCGTCGACGGCAAGGCTCCAGCGGTCAATGTCGGCAGGGGACCTGCGCACGAGCTTCAGTGAGTCGTGGTGAAGGTGTAGGTGCAACCAATTGGGAGTATACGCGTTGGATGAGGGGTAATCGACGAGGACAGTGGCGGCGGTGGTGAGGATGAATACCGGCGATCATCAGGAGGAAGATGTAAAGCACTAGAGACTTCATGAAGTGGTCGTAGAGCTTCGGGGTGATGATGTGGTGCTGGCTAGGGAGTTGTGGTGGCACGGGAAAGCTCGGAGTGAGGTGTCCACGAGGAGCAGGAGGCGGCGGCGGACGGTGGCCGTCGGTGAGGATGCCTCGGTGGAAATTGGGAGATGGCTGGGGCTAGGAGAACGTGTGGAGGTCGGGAAAGCCTGCGGAGAAGCTAGAGGGGGCAATGGATGGCCTATGACCGCCGCCCATGGTGGCCCGTGGTCACCGGAGTGGAGGAAGAAAGGGCGGCGGTGGAATTTGGGTCGGGTGCTCGAGAATTGGCACTGGAACTGGAGGAATAGAACGTAGGGGTCAAGGTGATGGTATTGCGCATGAGAGATAGGGAGTTAAGGCTCTGCGGTGAGCTCTCCACGGCGACGAGGAGGTGGCGGCCGGCGGATGCTCGGGGAAGTAGTGGCGCGCGCGCGGGAGGCCAACAGGGGAGAGGAACAGGACTGGGAGGGGAAGAGAATGACGCGTGGATGCAGAGGAGGCAGGAGGTGGACGGCGATAGCCTGCACAGCGAGGAAGAAGAAGAGAGGGGAGGAGGTCCGGGGGACTTGTTTGCGATTTCCAGAAAGTTCAAGGACCTCTCGGTAAACTAAAATTTCTCACTGATATAAAGATCAAATGAGAAAGTGCTCAACATGAAAGTTGTAGAGTCTTTCAAACTCTACAACATTGCTTTAGGGCTCAAGTTGAGAAATTCAAAGTTTACAACTTTTTATGTTAAGTTTTTGAATAAAGGTAGAATTTGAATTACCTTTGTCTTTATCCAATTAAATTTGATCAAATTTTGGGTATGTTTACAAATTTTCCTGGATTGTCATGATTACTTGTATTTTTACATATTAGCCCTTAAGTAACCCTGAATATACTATTACACTTCAACTATTTTGCATATGGCCCTTCAATTTTTGTCTTAATCACACATAGGTCCCTAGTTTCATACAAAGGCCTATTTTTCTTTGGTTTTAACTTACGTTTTATACTTTTCTTCTCTATGGTCATTTAGATTTGACACTTAATATTATATTTACCTCAATTACATTCAAGGACTTATATAATTCATAAATTACAATTATACCCTAGCTATCTGTACTACTCACATACACCATAACAAGCATGCATATATTATGCTAAAATTTAGTGTCTATGTTTCTAATCACCTGAATGTTATAGCCTTCCCCCCTAAAAAGAATCTCATCCTGAGATTCCGAAGCAGAATAGAATCAGACGATTAGATTTGGGAATTGGCTTTGAAGGAAGTTTGGGAAATTTCGTTGAAGATAGGATTCTGTTTCCCAAGTCGCTTCTTCTTCGGTGTGATGATCCCATAAAATTTTATACATCTTAACTGTCCTTCTTCTGGTGAGCCTTTCCTTGGTATCCAAGATTCGAATAGGTTGTTCGATGTAAGATAGATCGGGTTCAATCTCAATGGCACAGGTCTCAACGATCTCCGTGGGTACTTTGACACACTTTTTAAGTTGAGAGACATGGAAGACATCGTGAATGGCAGCCATTTGTGATGGAAGGCGAATTTTGTAAGCCACTGGGCCACAATCATTAAGGATTTCAAAAGGTCCGATATATCGGGGTGCTAGCTTCCCTTTTATACCGAAACGTTGGACACCCTTGGTAGGAGATACTCGGAGATAGACAAAATCTCCTACTTGGAATTGCAGAGGTTTTCTTCTCTTATCTGCGTAGCTTTTCTGTCTGGACTGAGCGGTTTTAAGATTGGATTGAATAACCTTAACCTTATCTTCGGCTTCAACGACTAGGTCTGGTCCTAAGATTTTGCGTTCACCGGTCTCAGACCAACTCAAAGGAGTTCGACATCTTCGACCGTATAACGCTTCAAAAGGAGCCATCTGAAGACTAGATTGATAGCTATTATTGTAAGAGAATTCAGCCAGAGCAAGGCATTTGTCCCAGCTTGTACCATAGTGAATAATACAAGCTCGGAGCATGTCTTCGAGGATTTGGTTAACTCGCTCAGTCTGTCCATCCGTTTGAGGATGATATGCAGAGCTTCGAATCAGTTTGGATCCAAGAGCAGACTGTAGTTGTTCCCAGAAGCGTGCAATGAATTGGGGTCCTCGATCAGAAATGATGGTCTTAGGTATACCATGTAACCGAACAATTTGATCCAGATAGATCTCTGCATACCTCTTAGTTGAGTAAGTGGTATGCACAGGAAGAAAATGAGCTGTTTTTGTGAGTCTATCAATAATTACCCATATGGAGTCATGTTTTTGGGAGGTGTTAGGAAGACCAACAATGAAATCCATACTAATGTCTTCCTATTTCTATGACGGAATAGGTAGTGGTTGAAGTGTACCAGAAGCTTTTAAGTGGCTAGCTTTGACTCTCTGGCATGTATCACACTCAGACACATATTTGGCAATTTCTCTTTTCATTCTGGTCCACCAAAAATGTTGTCATAAATCTTGATACATTTTGGTGCTACCAGGACGAATAGAGAATTTGGATAGATGGGCTTCATCAAGGATTTGTCTACGCAGTGGATGGTCTTTAGGTACAACAATACGATTGTTGAACCATAGGATTCCTTGAGGATCGGTGCGAAAACACTTATATCTGGCTTCTCCCAGAGATAGCTTTGATTTGATGATTTTGATACCCTCATCATGTAGTTGTGATATGATGATTTTATCTTGCAGAGTAGACTCAATAGATAGCAGATTCAGACTACCTTGAGGAATGATCTCTAGATTGAGTTTTCTCATCTGATGGCAGAGAGTGTCACTGAAGGTTGATATGGATAAGCAGTGTCAATGTGCTTTGCGGCTAAGTGCATCCGCAACCACATTGGCTTTGCCCGGATGGTAGTGTACCTCAAGGTCATAGTTTTTGATCAATTCCAACCAACGCCTTTGCCTCATATTTAGGTCAGCTTGGGTGAAGATATACTTGAGGCTCTTATGGTCAGTGTAGATATTACACTTAGCACCCATAAAATGATGTCTCCAGATCTTAAGAGCATGAATAACTGATGCTAATTCAAGATCATGTGTCGGATAGTTTTGCTCATGGGTCCGAAGTGCTCTTGATGCATAAGCAATGACCCGATTATTTTGCATAACGACACAACCAAGGCCAGTTCCAGAAGCATCACAATAGACATCAAAAGGCTGAGTGCTATCTGGCTAAGCTAGCACTGGAGCAGTTGTTAGAAGTTTTATTAAGGTGTGGAATGCTTTATCACATTTGTCGTCCCAACAGAATTTAACTTCTTTCTTTAATAACTCAGTCATGGGTTTAGCTATCTTGGAGAAGTCTGGAATGAATCGGCGATAATATCCCGCCAATCCAAGGAAACTGCGGATTTGATGGACTGAAGTTGGAGGTTTCCAGTCCATAACCTCCTGGACTTTGGTTGGGTCAACCGATATACCTTCACTGGAAATAGTATGTCCTAAAAATTTCACATTACCCAGCCAGAATTCACATTTCGAGAATTTGGCATAAAGGTGATGATCACGTAGTCGTTGAAGAACGACACGTAAATGATTAGCATGGTCCTCTTTAGTTTTGGAGTATATAAGAATGTCATCAATGAAGACCACGACGAATTTGTCGAGTTCTGGCATAAAGACTGAATTCATGAGGTACATGAAATATGCCGGTGCATTGGTAAGTCCAAAAGATATAACCAGATATTCATATAATCCATATCTGGTCGAGAAAGCTGTTTTTAGAATGTCACAAGGCTTAATTTTGATCTGATGATAACCAGAGCGCAAGTCAATTTTGGAAATGACTTTAGCTCCAGCTAGTTGATCGAATAATATGTCAATGCGGGGAAGATGATACTTATTCTTGATAGTAAGCGCATTGAGTGGGCGATAATCGACACATAACCTTAAGCTATTATCCTTCTTTTTGACAAAGAGAGCAGGACAACCCCAAGGGGAGGCACTTGGGCGTATAAAACCCTTATCAAGAAGATCTTGGAGTTGGATCTTCAGTTCTGCTAACTCATTTGGAGGCATGCGATACGGCCTCTTTGAAATAGGAGTGGTGCCCGGTTGAAGTTCAATGATGAACTCGATGTCTCTGTCTGGTGGCATTCCAGGCAAGTCGTCTAAAAAGACATCGGGGTATTCACAGACTATAGGAATGTCTTTGACCTTGATATTTGTGATAATATAAGTGCAAGGGTGCAAATATTCTTGCTGAGGCAGATAAAGGGTGGTGACCCCATAATATGGCGAATCAATTTCGATAACTCAGGAAGATATGTCTAGTCGTACTCGATGTTTAGTCATCCAGTCTGTCCCAAGTATAATATCAATACCCTCCAAACTCAGTAAAACCAAATCAGTTTTGATTTTTTACTACCTAACTGAACTGGCACACTTTTAATCATTTGGTTGGAAGTAATATTTCCTCCAGGGGTAGAGATCATATATGACCCCTGGGTAGGACAAAGATCGAGTCCTATTCGGGTACCACAGTTGTTACTAATAAAACTATGTGTTGCTCCTGAATGAAATAATGTAACAACTGGTTTGTGGTGAATAGAGAATGTACCCGACATGACGGGAGCTCCATCTGGAAGTTCTGCCAAAGTGGTGAAGTTAATTCTCCCTTGCCGGATTTGCATCATCGGTTTCTTGCCCTTGTTCTAGTTACCCTGAGTAGAACTCTGCCCTTGATTAGTTTTCTTGGACCGCGGACAATCCCTGATGAAATGATCCGCACTTCTCGATTGGACTTGTTGAACATTTGGCCGTGGGCCAGATTGTTGTAGTTGTTGCAGAGGAACGGGAGGTCTATACCTTCCTTGTCATTGGGGCGGCCTGAAAACCAATCTGCCAGATGGGGCATTCCGCTGAGGTGCTCTGAATGGTGTGTTGGGAATAACTCGATACCTCGGTGATTGAGCACTTGAGGGTCCAGTAGGGGTCTTTCTTTTCTTCTCAGCACGATGTGCTACGATGCAATCTTCTTGAGTTAAGGCCATTTTAACCAGTTCGCTGAAGTTATTAGCCCTTACAAGATTCAGACGTTCCTTGAGCTTGGTATTAAGGCCCCGACGGAAACGATCTTGTTTCTTGGCGTCATTATCCTCATGATATCCCGCATATTGACACAGATGATTAAAAGTTTGTGCATACTGTGACAGTTCGTGTATTTGTAATGCTAGATATAATTTGTTAGTGTGAAATATGTGTTTGTTTGTATAAAGTTTAGGTGTGTTTATGTGAAGTTTTTGAAAGTTTAAAGTGCAAGTAAAAAGGGTATTTTTGTAATTATAGAAAAACCTAGGGTTGTTTTTGCAAAATGTATTTGGGTTAGGGTAATTTCAAAATAAGTGAAAGGTGGTTTTGTAAACATGTTTTTCCTATTTTATTTCTTGTAAAAATAAATATTATTTATCGAAAAGTTTTGTTTGAAATGTGTAAGTGTTGAATTGTGTAAAATTTTTGGGTAAAGTGGTAAAACTAAGGGTATTTATGTAATTTTATAAAAGTACAAGTCCTTTTATGCAAATGTTTGATTTATAAAAATAACTTTCAAAATTACTTAGGACTAAAGTGTAAAAGTGCGAGTCATCATGACATGTCTATCCAATCATTATGACGAGTCTATCCCGTCATCATGACGTGTCATAAATGCTTGCATTTAAGTCCTGAATTTTATAAAATTACACTTTTAGGACAAAAGCAATTCAATTCCGACTTTTATTCAAAGATTCACGTGTAAAAATATAAGTTTTGAGTTTTTAAACTTGGACCCTAAAGAAATGTTGTAGAGTTTGAAAAACTCTCCAATTTTCATTTTGGGCATTTCCTCATTAGGGTTTTAAATCAACGGGAAATTTTGTCTTACAGTCAGGCCCCTGCAGTTTTCTGTATTCGTGTTTAGGTCCTTGGGAAAGTCCATCTGTTCTTCTTCTCTCCTCTTCCTTATCCTGACATCTCTTCTGTTTCTTTATCTCCACTGACGACATCCTTTTCTTTGGTTCCTGTTCTTATCCCCATCCCGTTCTCCCTCTTTCTTCTACCTCCACACGGTTCAGATGGGATGAGGCAGGCGCTGGGCGCCGGCAGTGCTGGCGGCGGCCTGGGCGAACGGCTCACGGGCGCGACGCGCGGAAGGAGCGGAGGCCGGCCCAGGCGGGGTGGGCGGCGCGCGGCCGCGTGGCTAGCGCGCAGGCGGCGACCCCGAGCGGGCTCAGGCGCAGGCGGGGGCAGCGGCCCGGGGGCGCGCGCGAGCGGGCGCCGCGCAGGCAGGCCCGGGCGGGGGCGAGACAGCAGAGCGCGGCGGCCCAGACGGAGGAGGGATGGCGCGGCTGGCGGCTGCGGTGGCTCGGCGCGCGGAAGCCAGGGCGGCGGCCGCGGCAAGGCTAAGCGCGTGGGCTGGTGGGCCAGGCGCGGGCGAGCGGCGGCCGCAGAGGTGCGGGCGCGTAGGCGTGGCGCTGGCCGGGCATGGCCAGGCATGGCTCGGGGCTTCGACGCTGGCGCGCGGAGCAGGAACGGCTCGGGCGCAGGCGCGTACGTGGCTCCGTGCAGGTGCTGATGCGGGAACCGGAGCGGCGGCGTGGGCATGCGAGCACAGGAGCACGCGGGCGCTGGTGGCAAGCATTGGTGCGAGGTGCGCGGCATTAGCGGCGCACAGGACCGGTGGCGTGCAGGAGCGGAGCGGCACGCGTGAGCCGGCGTAGCTCGGGCAGCACTAGAGTGCGGCATGAATGGACCAAGGGTGCAGCGCAGGCGACAGTGGTCGCGCGGGAGGCGTGACGCTGACGCGTGAGTGGCACGCGAGCCAAGCGGCGCTGGAGCGGTTCGCGGGCGGGGCAGGAGCGAACCTGAGCGACGCCGAGCGGGTGACGTGAGCGTGCGCACGGTGACGCGCGAAAGCTGACGATGTGTGTAAGTGTTAGGCGGCCGGAGCAGAGCGGGCCCATGGGCACGAGCAGGCGATGCTGGAGTGTGACGTGCCGAGCAACGGCACGCGCAGGAGGTGTTGTGGTGGGGAAACTATTGCGCGAGATGCAGGAACGCGATGGCCGTCTCGAGGCCGCAGCTCAGGTGTTCGACGAAATGTCGATACGCGTGGTGCTGAAGAACGCGAGGGTCCTGCTGTTGAGCGAGGCGTCAAGGGTGCAGGACGCCGTCGGGCGGATGTGGCAACGGCGTGCCGGAAGGTCGCACGCAGTGCGGGAGGTGCGGCGGTGCGACGATTCGGGGCGGACCCGCCCAGGGGGAGTACAGCCGCGCGTAGAAGACGTCGAAGGCCGTTGAGGAGAAAGCAGTGGACGAGATCAGGCGGCACTGTGAACTTTTCGTGGAGGGTTTGAAAGTGGTCAGGTGCGAGCAGACCATGGCCCTTGCCGAGGCAGAGAGGGCAAGCGTGGCGCGGCGAGGCGAAAGCGAAGGTCCGGATAGATTTGGACTAGCACGTCCACGGATACGAGTGAGAGTGCTCTACCGGTGACCGGCTCGACTCGAGTCGGCAAGCGCGTGCGTGTAGAAGACAACAGGCCATCTTCCACCCACGGCAACCATCCCCGACAAACTTCTTCGTCATCCTTAGGATCTCGTCATCGTCGAGCTCATCTTATCGTCGCCAATCCTATTCACCGCGGGAATTTACTTTCCGCGTATTCTTCTTCATAACCAAGGCTACCCCAAGGTTTGCCCTGATTCTCTGAATCTTCTTAATGCCGGCGATTCCTTTGCCGGAATATCGTCGTTAACTTCCTGTTATCTGTTTTCTCGGACCAGGGACTTGATTGTTTCGTTTTAAAAAGTTCTAGGATGTTATTTGTAAAATTTCCAAAGCTTTCTTTATTTCAAATCAGTGAACGTTTACAAGCTTTATGTTAAGCTCTTGAATTGGAAGTCTTGATTTGTGGTCTAGGTCAATTGTTAGGAGATGAATGCTTTATTGTACTTTATATTGTATGCTTGTGATATAACTGAAAAGTAAGCCATAGAATATAGATCTTAAATAGAAATATGTGATGTTTCGTCAAACCTTTCACATGAGTGCTCACATCCCTGCCATCAAGACATTGTTCTCGTCTTGATTGCAATCTTCTTAAGGCCCTTTTTGTATAAGGATTCCTGTTGGTCCATGTATATCTGCTGTTTAGCTAATACGTCTCGACAGCTATGCTTCAGTGTCAGGTTATCAACCCAGCCACTTAGCATCTGTTTTCTTTAAGTATATAATGTTCCTATGTAACAGCTGTCAGTCGATGCTTCTACCATCGGCTGGTTAGCTGAAACGGTTGTTATCTTTCTAGTATCGGCTACTGCCGGTAACATTCTGCTGTTCCATCCTATATCGGCTATCACATAGCCGATCAAGTTGAGGTGCACACACGATCTTAGGGTTCTTGCTATCGGCCGATCCAAACCGATTCATCGGCTAAGAAATCGGCTATATATCTATCGATTACATACCCTTAACCACACTTCAATTAGCTACACAGGTCAAAATACACAACCCTAGATCAGTAGGATAGTACACTAGACACGCCTCTGTTAAGCACAACCGATGCACCTTTCCATCGGCTAAACCCCCGTTGTTTCCAATCGGCTCTATTGTGATCTTCAACGAGCAACCGATTCTAATTAGTTGTCCCTCTTAAGCTCGGTCTAAGTTTAGCTCAGGTCTTTCTGGATGTTATGTGAGTAATATGTTAAATGGATGTTGAATTGCAACGTTGTTGTGAAGTGAAATAGTTTTATATACACACTTTGAGTGTAATGCTGCATTGCATGTAGATACAACTACTTCTGCGACGGTACCTACAAGTTTTCCCAAGAATTTATGAAGGATATGTCTGAAGATCAAGTGAACGTCACCAAGGAATATCGCAAGCCCCGAACCAAAGTTCGGAAGATGTTAACATTTCTGACTTCAGACCCACCAATAAAGGCAAGCCCCGGACATATCCCACTATTTTATTTACACTGGAATCTATATCTATCTATATTATATCTTGCATTAAGTCTAGGAATTGAAGTGAAACCCTAGATGCATGAATCCTAGGAATCCAATGTAATGCTCCCGAGTCCTTATCGGATAGATGCTCCGCTAATAGGACCGGTAGAAGTCGAGTGATTTCCTGTCACTCGCGCGATATAGGAGTTGCATGTTTACATTTCTACAATCACTATAAGGATGATGGACAGGGTCATGTGCTGCATCATGACCTGAAGTTTTACCCTGTCTGTTTTGTTAAAAGTTGATAAGGTCGATCCATGTGGTAGTGGTGGCTAAGTTTTTGAAAGTACTAGCCACATACCGCGAAATATGGTAAGCGGTAAGCCTAGTACCCGATTGGCCCGGCAAATGGACGCGCTCCCACCACTCGACTTTTATTTTATGTTTACACGCACCGACATGTGGGAGTACGTTCTGCAAGGCAGACAGGAATACAGGTTTTGTACTCGCGCTACAGACGTATGTCCTGTACACATTGGGTGTGCGTACGGTCCTGCAGTCGCTTGTGGTGGCCCCGATCCATAACCCGGAAAATGAGGGAAACGGTTGCTCGGAACACCCTGTCGGTACTCCGAGCGTGTGAGTTAGGTTTACCTTGCAAGGTTAAATTCGATTCGAATCGTCCGCCTCTCACGAGGATTGAGATTGCTTATCCCTTCTGCCACATTGAGTAAGAAGTGGAACTAATGATGGATAATCTTGATGGATGATAAACACTACCTTGCTTGTTTAGTATAGGTGCTAATCTAGAATAAATACTCAACTAGAAAATGAAAGTTAAAACTTGAAAGTAGGTTATACTCTTTGTTGCTTTTCAGCTGGAAATAAACCCAGAACCCTTGAAATGCCTTCATGAGTCTAGTTATGGGCTAAGTATCCCCAATCCCGGGTAAGCCTTGCTGAGTATTAGTATACTCAGTCTTGCTAGTTTTATGTTTTTCAGGTATAGTCCTTGAAGATTCTACTCTTCCCCTATCTTGGCCCTGTGCTCTCCCAGAAGGTTGGTCCGTGGAATCGGATCCGTCCCCGACCAACATTGGTGATACCGAGTGATGTCGTGCCCAGGCTTAGCATGACATCCGTCTTGTCGACGTGCTGTAGATCGTCGCATATGTTTTCCGCTGCCAAAAACCATAGCTTTAATGGTTTGTAATCTTTTCTCTAGATTTGAAACTTCATACTTCTTTTGGAAACTCTTGTAATGTAATTCTCTGTGATGTAAAATGTGATGGTGATTGTATCTCTAGACTCACCTTCGTGTGAGATAACCTTATTTGATCCTGTGTATCGGTGGTTTATCGGGACGTTACCCGACAGGCCAAGGGATTATACCGTTTGAAGCACGTTGGAGCCCTCGGGAGTGGACTCGCGTACTTGAGCCGGTATAATTCAGGTTGGTTCTCCCACACATACTGTAGGACTGTGCTGGTGCCTTGAGTAAGTGCCAAGAATTCATTCAACTTTCGCACCAGCAATCCTTCGGAATATAGTGTGCCCTGAAGGCTGCCCGAAACTCATCCCAGGTGATAACATGCCCTGCAGGCTGCATGGCATGGAAATTATCCCACCATATCCGAGCAGCACCACGAAGTTGCTGGGCGGCAAAGGAAGCTTTGCTTGAATCCGCACAACGTATTGTCAATAAAGCGAACTTCGATTCGATGATATGAAGCCAAGCATCCGCGTCCAAGGGTTCTTCAGCCTTACTGAAAAATGGAGGCTGGGTACTGATGAAATCTTGATAGCTAGCCACGGGAGGATTGTGATCATCACGACCTCCTTGGAACTGTTGACGTTGCTGGTTCTGCTGTGCTTGTACCAGCAAGTTAAGAAGTTCAGTTTGCCGAGCCATAACTTCGGCAAGGTTGGGAGGTGGTTGTGGCGGTTGTTGAGAACCGCTGGCCTGATCTGCCCGGAATCCTTCCGGTGTTCCGTGTGTGGCTCCCACCATCTGAAACAAAGGAGATGTCCATCATTAACCATATAGCCTTACTCCCAATTTCAGAAGATACACTATTAGATGAACAATGCACACATTCCATTCAATCATCTCATTTCAGAACATCAGGATAATAAACAAGATGATAAAACAGGAAGCTTATATTATAGCACCAATTTGGATTGTTCTCCACACCGCACATCCAAAAGATCCCTACACAGGCCATCTAGGTTACAACAAATGGCACGAGATCTAGATAAGTTACCCACTACCTAAGTTATAACACTTCCCACAGGTTACATCTAAAAAGTCAACAATTTGCTAACTAAAAAATCGTCGAAGTTGCCTACAGAAGATTGACTGCCAGAAGAGGAGTGATAGGGACTAAAAACAGGATCCTCGTGCTCGGAGTCAATCTCTAAAACACCCTCAATCTCTTCCGGATCTTCTTCTTCTTCAGGCATTGCGGGTGCATCGGGAAGTATCGGTTGCTGCTGTAGTTCCTCAAGGTGAGCCTGGGCATCGTCAGCTTCAAGTATCAGATCATGAATTTGTGACTGTAGGAATTCAATGATAGTGTCACGTTGAGTGATTATATGATCACTCTCGTTGATCTGATCTTCTCGATGAAGGATAGTCTCATCCCGTGCTGCGATGATTTCATCCTTCTGAGTTACCAGGGCTTGTAATTCCACTATTTAAGTAACTTGATGGTCAGCATTCCGATAGTGACTTTGAGCCACACTAGTTAATTGACCCATGCTGTGAAGCAACAAAATCTGGTAATGATGCTGCACATCCATGAACCTGGTGATGCTACGGACTGTTTCTTCAGCCAGATCTCCTAGCATATGACCAAGATGCTCTATCCGAAAGTTCCATTCCAAATTACCAGAGTCTATGGCAGGAAATAACCCAATAGGATATGCGGCAACTTCTGTTGGATGCTGGTTGCAAAAGAGTTTGATAGCCTCCAATGCAGCAGTCTCAATGGTATCAACCAGACGATATCCAACCACCTCAACTTCTATGGGATTCCATTGAGAGCGGAAAGGATGTTGAGGGATTATCATCTTAACCCGGCATCGTGGAACTCCTTCTTCACGATATTCCACCCCATCGTACCGAGGAGGCTCCGTGTAATGAAACAAACTTAAGGATTCCCACAAGAGACGAGGAAAGCCTTCCCAGTGTAGGGCATTAGTGTGGAAGTGCCCCTCATGATCCCAAAATGCATTGGAAGGAGCAGCCATCTGCGACAACAATGCAAATGGTAAGATATATTTACCCTGCTGAGAACTCACAAGGTAAATGGATTAAGATAGCTGATTCTGATAACAGCAAAGGCTGGAAATCAGATGGATACTTAAGAGACCCAACTAAAGATTTCTATTTATCCAAACTAAGAAAAACCAGCATGTTACCAATTTCTTAGAAAACAACAAAATTAAGCATCCATTTTGTTGATTAGTGTATTATGCATGCACGCACTAATCGATCTCTAAACCCAAAAACAACTGCCGAATATCTTCGGACTTACGTGGTTAGTTTCGGTGGCATAAGGCATACGTCTCTCACTATTAACTAGTCGTTAAATCCTATCCGTCCTAGTTTCGTATTCATGGTTAGTGTACCTGCAGAAAACCACACAATATATATATCCAATGAACCTTTCATGCCAGCATGTCATGAAAGCGTCCCCAATCATTATTGTTCACTATAAAAACAGCATCTGTACAATTACCGCCGTACAGACATCGTTAACATACGTTATCAAAACAACGTATTCACGGGGGTACCGCAAAAATACGGGGGTAGAACAGCGATCGCCATACCCTGCGCCGAACCATCTACTCCCAATGTAGTCAACTAAAGTTGGTACATTGGCAGCATCTCAAGTAAGCCACTGCTTGAGAAACAGCGTTCGGTTCGCATCACCGACAGGAAAGCCAAGCTCTCTCAGTTGGCTGAGGATCCTTACCTTCTTACCTCACGATCGAAGGTGTACATGAATTTAAGTTTTAACAGAAAAGTAATGCTGGGAGTTAGAGTTATATATATATATTACAGCCACCTCTAATTCCCTTAATAACATTACCCTAGGGCTTTACGTACTATACACATTCCTTAACGAACCCAGCGTGGTTTGCAATTACTTGGTTAACAAATTTTATACTATAAATTATTTTTAAGGCTAATTATATCTCCAGGGTACACCTGTTCGCTCTGATACCAGCTGTGGCAGAACCAATCTGAATTACACCGGCTCAAGTACGCGAGTCCTCTCTTGAAGGCTATCTCGTGCTTCAAACGGTATAATCCTTTGGCCTGTCGGGTAATGTCCCGATAAACCACCGAAAGCAGGATCCAACAAGGTACCTCGCACGAAGGCGAGTCCAGAGATATAAAAGCCATTACATTTTACATCACAGGCAGGTATATTACATTAGTGCATAAAAGCAACATTAGATTCCCAAAGAAGGGACATTATTACAAAATAGATTAAGTATTAGGTTACCGCAGCGGAGTTTGAAAACACGGACACTGTACACGTTGATACTACGGATATCATGCTAGCCCTGGCACGATATCACTCGGCGGAATCTGTGTTGGCCGGGGACGGATCCCACTCCACGGACCAACCATCAGGCAGGGGATATGGCCACGGTGTAATGAAAGCTGGCTCATCAGGGGATTCACCTAAAGTAGATAGTTACAAAGCAAGATTGAGTATGCTAATACTCAGCAAGACTTACCCGCTCATGGTATACTTAGCCATGTACCTAGACTTATGCAGGCTTTTCGGGTTTTGGGTAGAGTTTTCAGCTGAAAAGCAACAAAGAGTAGGTCCTTAATTTCAATTTTTAGCTTTCAGGTTCTAGTTGATTATTTATTCTAGGTAGGCACCTATAACTACTCAAGCATGGTAAAATCTTTAACCAAACATCATCTTTAATAATCATAACATTTCTCTTGTTACTCTATGTGGCAAAGGGATCAAGCAGTCTCAATCATCGTGAGAAACGGACGATTCTGAATCGAATTCAACCTTGCAAGGATAAACCTAACTCACACGCTTGGAACACCAAAGGATCATTCTGAAGCAACCGTTTGCCTTTCATTCCGACTCGTGGATCAGATCCACCACAAGCGACTGCAGGACCATACGCACTTCCAAAGTGCAGAACGTACGTCTGTAGCGCGACTACAAAACCCGTACTCCTGGTTGCCCAGCAACACGTATTCCTACACGTCGAACCAAGTAACCAAAAGAACCAAATACATGTGGTGGGGGGTATGTCCACTCCTCGGGCCGATTGGTTACTAGGCTTACCGCTTACCATATTTCGCGGCATGTGGCTAGTACTTTCAAACGCTTAACCACCGCTACCACACACTGCGACCTTAACAAGTTCAACAACACAGACCGGGTATCATCACAACCATGATACCTCACAAAACTCCCGTCCGTCATCCTTATAGTGATAACAGAAATGTAAACATTACAACTGCTATATCGCGCGAGTGACAGGCAATCACTCGACTTCTACCGGTCCTATTAGCATAAAAGCTAGTCGGACTCAAGTTCTAGTGTTCAGTACATTGGTTTCCGGAATTATGCAACTAAGGTTCCAAGCAATTCCTAAGAACTTAATGCATAAAAATATATAAATAGATATAAATTGCAGTGTAAATAAAATAGTAGGTTATGTCCGGGGCTTGCCTTCTTGCGTAGGATTGGGAGCAGTAGGGTCAAAGTTGTCCGAACTTTGGTTCGGAACCTCAGTTAAACCTCCGACGGCGTTTCCGGGGTCTTCAGTTGGTTCTACTCCTTGTTCCAGAACCACTTCGTAATCACCGTCGGCGAGAGTAGTCGAGTCTACATGATATGCAAAACTATAAGTTGAAGAATGCATATTATTTTATGTTATTTCACAATAAAGTTGCAATCCAACGAAAGTAGAATATATTTATTACTTATGCAATTTATTCCTGCACTGGGCAGTCATTTATTGAGTATTAATTATATTACCTAGATACATTAAACAGTGGGGTTAACTTCACTAAGCATCTAACTAGTGGCATAAGGTAACAGGTTGAGGTGGGTTAAAAACCATAGCTTTATTTATTTGCTATATCTAGTATTTACATGAACCCTATGTTAAAATTAAATTATGGACCCGCTATACTATGTCCAACTTATTTTTGTTGCTGGACACCTAAGCCTAGGTTGAGAATTTAATGACAGGTTATATTACTTAAGAACAGAACCCTAGAACATTTTCATAACTTTTGATCATTTAAAATCCATAGATAATAATTCTATAAGGTTAATTATGCATTATTCATAATTAAACTTGTACATTAAGGAAATAATACTTAAATAATAAGATAATTATTTTTCTTAAATTCTACATGTTAAAAGAAAACTAACACAACTGGTTTCATATTTTTATCATTTTTCTATTAATTACTATGCATTATTGAAGCCTATAACCCATTAAAATTAACATTTAAATTAGAGCACCAAACATTCAGAAACTGAATTTCCTCCTTTAAGTAAAGTTATAGATCTTAAAAAGAGAATTCTAACAAATTTTAGTTTGTATTTTTATGATTTTTTCTTGAATTGATACAGAATTTCAAAGTTTGCATTAGAAATAACATAAAGGGGTCCTTCCAGCACTATTCATTTGAGTCTAGGGCTTTGTAGATAACCCCCTGGGTTTCTATTTCTTCTAACTCGAGGTCCCTGGGCTAGAGACCGATGCAGAGCAAAGAAAGGACGGCCGTGTTCCGGCGAGACAAGTCGCCGGCGGCGAGGTCCGAGGGGAGGAGGAGACTCAGGAACTCACGACGGTTCGGGTGCACCTCTTGTCGTGGACTGGGGTGGTCAGAAGAGGGGATCCTGACGAGAACCGAAGGTGGTGGCGGAGAGGTCACCATCGACGGCAAGGCTCCGGCGGTCAATGTCGGCAGGGGACCTGCGCACGAGCTTCAGTGAGTCGTGGTGAGGGTGTAGGTGCAACCAATTGGGAGTATACGCGTTGGATGAGGGGTAATCGACGAGGACAGTGGCGGCGGCGGCGAGGATGAATACCGGCGATCGTCGGGAGGAAGATGTAAAGCACTAGAGACTTCACGAAGTGGTCGTTGAGCTCCGGGGTGATGATGTGGTGCTGGCTAGGGAGTTGTGGTGGCACGGGAAGGCTCGGAGTGAGCTGTCCACGAGGAGCAGGATGCGGCGGCGGACGGTGGCCGTCGGTGAGGATGCCTCGGTGGAAATTGGGAGATGGCTGGGGCTAGGGAGCACGAGTGGAGGTCAGGAAAGCCTACGAAGAAGCTAGCGGGGGCAATGGATGGCCTATGACCGCTGCCCACGGTGGCCCGTGGTCACCGGAGTGGAGGAAGAAAGGGCGTCGGTGGAATTTGGGTCGGGTGCTCGAGAATTGGCACTAGAACTGGAGGAATAGAACGTAGGGCTCAAGGTGATGCTATTTCGTGTGAGAGATAGGGAGTTAAGGCTCTGCGGTGAGCTCTCCACGGCGATGAGGAGGTGGCGGCCGGCGAATGCTCGGGGAAGTCGTGGCGCGCGCGCGGGAGGCCAACAGGGGAGAGGAATAGGACCGGGAGGGGAAGAGGATGACGCGTGGATGCAGAGGAGGCAGGAGGTGGATGGCGATAGCCTGCACAGTGGCGGCCGGAGGGGAAGCACTGCCGGCGGCAGAGCAGAACAGAGCAGGGGCCCACGTGCGCGAGGAAGAAGAAGAGAGGGGAGGAGGTCCGGGGGACTTGTTTGCGATTTCCAGAAAGTTCAAGGACCTCTCGGTAAACTAAAATTTATCACTGATATAAAGATCAAATGAGAAAGTGCTCAACATGAAAGTTGTAGAGTTTCTCAAACTCTACAACATTGCTTTAGGGCTCAAGTTCAGAAATTGAAAGTTTACAACTTTTTATGTTAAGTTTTTGAATAAAGGTAGAATTTGAATTACCTTTGTCTTTATCCAATTAAATTTGATCAAATTTTGGGTATGTTTACAAATTTTCCTGGATTGTCATGATTACTTGTATTTTTACATATTAGCCCTTAAGTAATCCTGAATATTACTATTACACTTCAACTATTTTGCATATGGCCCTTCAATTTTTGTCTTAATCACACATAGGTCCCTAGTTTCATACAAAGGCCTATTTTTCTTAGGTTTTATCTTACCTTTTATACTTTTCTTCTCTATGGTCATTTAGATTTGACACTTAATATTATATTTACCCAATTACACTCAAGGACTTATATAATTCATAAATTACAATTATATCCCTGGCTATCTGTACTACTCACATACACCATAACAAGCATGCATATATTATGTTAAAATTTAGTGTCTATGTTTCTAATCACCTGAATGTTACGCTACTCCTCCCAAGGGGATTCTTCCCCGATCCGGTTAGGTCGCTTCTTTGGCGGAAGACATTGCTCCAATACCTCATCTTCGGTCTGAGTGCCCTTATCCCAATGGGTTTCCTTGGGTTCTCCTTCCAGTAATCCAGCTTCTCTTCTGCACGCCTTGATACGTTCCCTTTCTTGAGTGTTGCTTCGCCATATGTCTTGGAGAGAGGCTAGGGAACTCTCAGCTTGAGCCTCAGCTTCTATTGCTCTCCTCCATTGTATTTCCAACTCTTGTTCTGCCTTTTCTGCCCTGCGGATTTGGTGCTTCAGTTGTTTTGTTTGTTCGCTGTAAAGTCGGTCTAGGCCGGTGAGGTAAATGGACAGGTGGGAAACCGTATCTTCTAGTTCTTCTTCTTCCCTTACCAATCCTCTTATCCGGGCAATCCATGAGCGTCCTCTCCCTCCAGTAGGTGGGAAAAATCCCATAGGAGTTCGCTGAAGATGATGCCTATAGACCACACGTAAGCGTCGCAGGGCTTTTCGGGCAGCCTTTCGGTAGGTGTTTGGGAACCCAAAGCCAGTGGTGGAGATGAATCAGGGATCCACGTCGGGGTAAAGTGTGCTTTTTCCCACGAAGATCATCAGGTCACACCGAAGGGTCCCTCTGAAGTTGTACTCCCGGTAGGTGTACTCTGGTGGGTCCACAACTCCGACGCGTTCTAGGCTGAGTAGCAATAACTTCGGGAGGCCAGGCTCTACGGGGCAGATTCCATCACTCCATCCATTGTCAGCCATCTGGAATCAGACAAGGGCCAAAGGTAAGTGCCGTGTGGAAAGGTGAGTTAAGTGGGGAAAGATCTAGTGGGAAATGGCTTAGAAAATGTCCTCGGTCTTAAGGGTCGCGTCCTACGGCCAACCTATGGCTCTGATACCACCTGAAGCGTCCCCTCATCAGAGGTGACTAAATGTGATACAAATATCAGTCCCAGGAGGCTGATAACATATTTATTATATCAGATGGTTCATTACCGTACAAACCGTCGAGATAGCGGGCACTGAAGCGCCACTATCAAGAGGGACAACATAAGGACTACAAACCAAACCAAAGTACCAATGAAATCTAAGATAACATCAGAGTCTTGCGCCATGGTAAGCTTCTTGTGGAGACCCTGAACCACAGGCAAGGTTGGGTGCAGGACGGCGACCTACTCGACGTCTTCAGGAATGAAGTTCGGATCCTCCTCTGTAAAAACTAGGCAAGAGTGAGTACATACATACTCAACAAGTCCAACCACACCCGCGGAGGGGAATAATAAAGATCATGCATGGATATATCAAGGTTGGGGCTAGGGTTCATTTGCGATAAAGCGAGGTTTTGTAACACCCTAATGTAATTTTCCCAAATTTTTAATGAATTTATTTTGGCTCAAATAACATCTCCAGGGCTTTCTCAAATTTATCTTGCATTTAAAGTAATTTTATAACACAAGAAAATAAAATTTATTATAAGGTCAAAATGTTTGTGCATTCATGCTGGAGCATTGTTTTCTTTGTGTTGAGTGTATAGGGCTTGAATTCAAATTTATTTGAATTCAAATGGAATTGTTTGAATAGTTTGAGTGTGGAAAGGAAAAAGAAAGAAAAAGGGAAAGGAAAAGAGAGCAGCAGCCCAGCCCAGCAGCCCAAACTCTTCCTCTCTCTCCCTTGGGCCATCTCTTTTTCCCGCAGGCCCTTTCCCTCTCTCCCCTTGGGCCGGCCCTCTCCCCATCAGCCCAGCTCTCCCCTTCCCCCTCCTTTCCCCCGCATGGGCCACGCCGGCCCACTTCCTTCCTCAGCCCGGCCGCCCGAGCGTGCTCTCCCCTCTCCCTCGCTGCCACCGGGGCCCGCACGTCAGCATCTTCTCCCCCCTTCTCCTTCCCCTCCCCTGTTTTTCTCCCAGCCGGCCGGCCGCTCAGCCACTGCCCATGGCCTCGCTCCGCCGCACCCCTGGGCTCTCTCCCCCGCGCTCACAAGGTCCCACTGGCCAGCACCCGAGCCTTCTCTTCCTTCTAGAAGCCCGCCCGCGCTCGGATTAGATCGGGCCGTAACGAGACCGCGGGAAGCTCGGGGTCCGTTGCACGGCCGGCCCGCACGCCGAGGCTGCCAGCCTCCCCCTCTCCTCTTATCCGTAGCCGCCCCTCGGGCCACCCTAAGCCGCAGCAAAACCCCCAACGCACCCGAGCCCCGACACCGCCTGTTTGCCGCTCGGATTTGAGCCGCCGCCGACGTTGCCCGCCCACTGCACCGCCGCAATTCACCCTTGCCGGTGCATCTTTGGCCTCCCCAACCCCGGCACGACCTTCCCCGTCTGCGTGCGCCGCTAGCCGAGGTGCCAGGGGCCCTGCAGCGCAGCCCGAGGCTCGCTCCCCACGAGCGCCGGCTTTCCTCCCCGCCAGGCTCCGTCGAGGTCACCGCGCCGCCGCGTTCCAACCTGTCCTGGGCCTCGGTGAGCACTGCACTACCTCTCTGGTCCCTTTTGCGCTAAGTTCCATAGATCGTAGATCAGCCCTGCAGCTGGAGCGCTGAACCCCGGCGAGCCCCGCCGCACCGACCCGCCTCCGCCGCCGAGCGTGCTGTCCCAGCCGCTGTAGGCTCGTGCCAACCGCACAGATGCGTTGCGCACACCACGAGCTTTCTCCCGGACCAGGTCTCGTCCAAAGCCGAGCCCGGACGGTCGGGACAGGTCTGCGCTGGCGAGGCGCCGCCGCGGAGACCGGGCTCCGGTGAACACCCGCCGCTCCAAGCGCCCGTTGACCCGAGCCGTGGATCTGAGCCACCCGATCGTGATCCAATGCTCCTAAACAGAACTGTAACGCCCGCGTTTTTACCCTGTCTAAATTACAGTACAAACCACTCGCTAAAAATAATTTTCAAAACTTTTCCGTCATCAAGCTCGGATCGTTCCTAAACCCTTACCGCCCAAAACATCCCTCGACCTTTCGCCGTCTGACATCCGACATTGACCGCCAGCCTTTCTCTTTTCCTCGACCCCCCGCGACGTGCCGCGTGCTCAACTCCGCACTCGTGACCGTCGCCGCGAATCCCGCCGACGCAGCTCTTTCCACACGCGCGTCGCGTCGCACGCTCGCGACCTCGCCACGAATCCCGCCGACGCAGGACCCTCCCCCTCCTTCCTTTTTCTCCCCTGCTTCTCTCCTTCCCCCTTCTTCTTTTTCCCTTTCTGTTTTCTCCTTTCCTGCTCCTTCCTTCGCTCCCCTGCACGCGCAGCACAGCACCGAGCAGAGCTCGGCGCCGGTCACCACCACCACCACCACCCTCTCTCCATTGACGACGCCACAGGGACGGCCTAACCAGGCCCCTCCTCTGCGCGCGCCGTACCCCGCCGTGCCGTCTTGGCGCTCGCGTTGCCCCTGCCTGTCACGGCACCGAGCAGAGCCGGCTGCCGCGCGTCGTCGCGCCACTGGCCGCTTGCCCCTGCGCCGCACGCCCCCAGGCCGTCCCTCCCCGCTACGCGCCAACCCCCGCCCTGCGCAGCGACGACCAGCGCCACCGGCCGCCCTGCGCAGCGGCGACCCTGCCCCCACTGCCATTACTGGCCGCCACCGACCTCCACCGCGCCCCCCTCCTTCCAGCCCTCGCCGGCCTACAAATACCCCCCCACGACGCGCCTCTCCACCACCACAAGCTTCCCCCGCAACTCCCAGCCCCTCCCCGGCCTTGCTCCACCGCCGCCGCCAGGACCTCCGCCCGCCGCCCCTGGCCCTCGTGGGCAGCACGCCCCACGCCGCCCCGACACAAGGTGAATGGTGGAATGGATCCCCCTCACTCCCCTCTCCGTGTAGCCCCGTCCCCGGGCGCCGCCGTGCCCTAGGGCCGCCGGGATTGGTGGCGCCACCGGCCCCCATCCCCTCCCCTATCTCTGGTAACGGGAGGAGGAAGAAGGGCACTTTTGCCCTGAACCCCCTGCCCCTTTTGCCTATTCCCTTAAGAGCCCACCCCCCTTTTACCCCCTCTTTACAAATAAAACCCCCTGCTCATTCCATTTAGGAAATGAAACCCTCCACTACACAAGATAATTACGAATAAGTCCCTAACCCTTTTTAGAACCCTAGGTATTCCCGGAAATTCCAATCAAGCCCTCCCCTCCCAACAGTAATTACAAATAGGTCCTTAGACCCTTACCCCTTCCCTAAAACCCCGTTTAGCCTATTATTTTATGCGCCAAAAATCCCCCGTTTGCCCTGAAACTTTACCACGGCATTTCTAGCATAATGACGGCCGTGCCATCAAGAAATCCCCCGAGAATATTCTTTCTACCATTGTTTCGTAAGTTATTTCCGATTCGGGCTTGTAGATAAAAACTTTACCTCTTTTCTTTATTGAATGTGCGCCGTAGATCACGAGGTGACCGAGGGAGAGCCCGTCGACGAGCAGTACTACGAGCAAGAGTCCGAGAACCAGTGCCGTGAGCCAGAACCTGAAGGACAGTACCTCGACCAGGACTTCCCGGAAGGCTTTGTGAATGGCAAGTCCAATCCCATCCTTTGATGCATATTTATCCTAGATTTATAAATACAACCTGTTGGCCTGTTTTATAAAATGCATCGTTTTATTGCAAGACATGGTTGGATAGCCACCCTTTGATTGCTACGACTACTCCTTGATGACCTAGGATTGCTCCGCTAGACGCTAACTACTGCTAGAGATGCCTAATACCTGTTATTCCCTTTATTATATTTTGAACCACGACCACAAGTGCTTTACCAAAAGTAAGGGTACGAGTGTTTTAAAAGCTAAAACGGGATTTTGGGGAAATAAAAGAAAGGCTTAATCTGACGAGATGGATGGCGTTTTCTGTGTGAAATGCCACTAGTGTGCTTGTACCTTTGTGGTTGAGCATGGTCGGGAGATGTCCGTCTGGTCAGTATAAGGATGAACTGGGGTGTCATCTTGCCTAACTCATTTATCGTACAACCACTCGACCGTTGTGTGGGCAACGGCTTAGCATCAACCCCACTAGTTGTTCTACTAGCCAAAAGGAGAGCGGGTGAGCAACGGGAGACCATGGAGAAGGCATACGATCTGTGTGAGTTATGTCCCGGTTATGACCTTGTTGATGGGTCATTAACCCCATGGTAGCTTCCGCGTTGGCTAGTTAGATTCAGCTAAGGTGGGTAATAGCTTTGTTAGGATCCGCCGCGACATTAAGGTGTTCGTAGTGCGGTACCCTACTTGTGGGTAAAGTGTACCACCTCTGCAGAGTGTAAAATCTATTCGAATAGCCGTGTCCACGGTATTGGACGCGTTACGGCATGGTCACTTCAATAGATGTTACGGGATGATTGGCTTTGTGGCGTGAGTTGTTTTGAAAGTACTCGGCAGTTGTGTAGTAAGCTACTGTGGACGCCGAGTACGATGACACTAAAACTTGGATCCTTCGTGCAGGATCAACACTACTTAAGGTTCGATTACTATAAAAATGTTTTGAGAAAGTGCTTTTGTTAAATAAACCCATGCATGTGTAAAATCTTGCTTTATCGCAAATAAACCCTAACCCCACCCTTGATATAACCTGCATGATCTCTGTTATCACCCCCTCCGCAGGTGTGGTTGGACTTGTTGAGTACCTTTGTACTCACCCTATATTTATATGTGGTTTTCTCAAAGGAAGACCCGGACTACGTGATCGGAAACGACGAATAAGGGTTGTGTCCGCGCCCAACTCTGCCTGTGGTGTTGGCCCTCCGCAAGATGCTTCTGCTAGCGTGTTACTCTGAGCCCGAGTTGGATCCCGCGTGGGTCACGCTTTGGTGTATTACCATAGCTATTTTATTACTAGTTATCGTCTGTATCGAGTGCCCGCCTCCTCGGAGGTTTGTACGGTAATGTACCATCTGATGTAATAAATGTGTATCAGCCTCCTGGGACTGATTTGTATATCACATTTAAGTCTCCTCGGATGAGGGGACGCTTCAGGTGGTATCAGAGCCGTAGGTTGGCCGTAGGACGTGACCCTAGGAGCGAAACCCCTTTTAAAACCATAGGACTTGTTTTGATTTAGATATTTCCGGCACAAACACTCACCACTGGTTTTTGCCCTGTTCCAGATGGCTGACAATGGATGGGTCAACGGAATCTGCCACGCAGAACCTGGCCTTCCTAAATTATTACTGCTCAGCCTGGAACGCGTTGGGGTTATGGAACCACCAGAGTATGCCTATCGTGAATACATCTCCGGGGGCACCCTTCGGTGTGACATAATGGTTTTTGTGGAGAAGAGCACCCGCTACCCTGATGTGGACCCTTGGTTCCTCTCCACTGTTGGGTTCCGCTTCCCCGACACCTACCGAAGGGCCGCCCGTAAAGCCCTGCGACGGCTACGTGTGCTTTACAGGCACCACCTTCAGCGGACCCCAATGGGATTTTTCCCACCCGCTGAGAGAAGGGGACGCACTTGGATTGCCCGGATGAGGGGGCTTGGACGAGAAGAAGAAGATTTAGAAGATACGGTTTCCCACCTATCCATCTACCTTACCGGCTTGGATGCACTCTACCGCGAACAGACGGCCCAACTGAGGGAGCTAATCCACGGGATTGAAAAGTTAACCCAGGAGCTGGAGGAACAACGGGCAAGGGCCGCCAGCGCCGAGTATTCCTCAGCTGCCCTCCAAGCCCAGATGCAAGAATACGAGAACCGCAACGGAATAGGTGGATGGATAGAGGAAGAAGAAGAAGAAGAAGAACCCATGGAAACCCACTGGGATAAAGGCACACAAACCGAAGATCGAAGCCTCCCAATAAAAAAGCGCCCTATCATAATCGAGGAAGAGTTCCCATGATAGGATTAGCATTCCGAGCTAGAACCTTACCCTAATGACCACGTATCCATGAAAACTGTACCACCCCTGTTGTAATAATAAATATTATCTACTCTCTTTGCACCTATGCCAGATTGTTTACCCTGTCCTTGTTTTCAGATGGCTGAGAATGGGTGGACCCAGGGCGTTTGCCAAGAGGAACCTGATTTTCCCCGCCTTTTAATCAACTCCCTGGAGCGCCTCGGCATTACCGAGCGCCCAGGTACTACAGCAGGGAATACGAACACCTCGGTACTCGTCGCTGTAGGGTGGTTCTATCCATCGCCAGAAGCACCCGCCACCCTGACATCGAACCATGGCGAGTGACTGCCATGGGATTCCAACATCAGGATGCCTATCCCTTGGCCATCAGGAAAGCTCTCCGTTACCTGTGCCGGATCTTCGAAGAGCACCTCATTCCCACACCAATGAGGCTCTTTCCTCCGGTCATCAGGACGCAAGTCTGGCAGGCCCGCATGAGGAACCTGGAACGGCGCCGCCAACACGAAGACCTTTTGTACCATGTGGTCGCATACCTCGTCTCCCTGGACAAGCTCTTTGACGAGCAAGCCCAAATTTTAAGGGAGCAAACCCACCGGGCTGAGCAAGCTGAGCTTGCAGTGAGGATGCCACCAAATCCGGGTGGCTCAAGCCGAAGCAAGGACGCGGCTGCTATAAGTAGCGAAGCCGTCGCTCAGGAAAGCCTCAGGCAGATCCAGGATCGGCACATGCAAGAGTGGACCAACGGCGGAACGCCCGTCCCGGCAATCGGGGAGACCCAAGTCCTAATTGGAACACCCATCGCAGGATGGGGAGGACTTTTTAGGACCCCGCAAGCCCCACCCGAACGTACCGAAAGGACAGCTGCAGCCATAGCAGGAGAAGCTGTTGGACAGCCCCGAGAAAATGGGATCCTCGAGGACGACGAGGAAGAGCTACTCATTCCACTGGAAGTGCACTCCACCCCGGAAGACGACTCGCCCCGTGAGTAATATGCCTTAGAGGTGCCCCAGGGAAGAAGCCGTCCCGACCCCGGAGTTTAGAGTTGTGCCCACCCATCTGTTGTGCCTTTTGTACCCGATCGTGTAGTGCGTATTCTAGCTGTACCCTTCCCAAGTGTTGTACCCCAGCATGATAAATAAAACTATTTCACTTATTGCTTGATAGTCTGCGTGATTGCCGGCAGTAGGTGGAGTCTGCCTTCTCAAAAAAAAAATATATATATATATATATCACTTAATCTCAAATCTAAGTCTCATAAGGATTTTGCCAATCCACAGACGGCCACCAGGCGTAACATAAGGACCTTCCAAAGGCAGGCACATGCCACTCCAAGTGCGGAGGGCAACAGGGTATCGAGGACAAACCCCCGACCAGGGAGATCAAGAAGATCAGGAAGTAAGCAGCAGGGGGAGGAAGCCAAGTAGGAGCACAACATGCCCCCACCCCACCGGCCATTGACCTGGTGCAAGTATGAACAACCAGAACCTCTTACTGGAAGCCTTGACCAATGTCGTCACCAACCCAAGACCCCGTGAGCAGAATGCAAATGACAAACTGACAGCCTTTCTGAGGACCAAGCCACCCACCTTTGCAGCTCCTACAACCCTTGGACGCAGACGACTGGCTGGCGCGTTATCAAGAGGAAACTCGAACCATTTGAGCATGGAGACCGTGACAAGGTCCGTTTAGCTGCTCACCAGCTCACTGGAACTGCTTTAGCTTGGTGGGAAAACTACTGTGCAGCTGGCGCAGGATGCCTCCACTATTACTTGGAACGAGTTTGTGGATGAATTCCGTTGCTATCACATCCCAGCAGCCACCATGAAGCGCAAGGCAGATGAGTTCCGTGAGCTGCAGCAAGGCAACAAGTCGGTTGAAGAGTACACATACCAGTTCGTAGAACTAGCCCGCTATGCACCGGAGGAAGTAGACAAGGATGAAAAGAAGCAGGATATGTTCAGAAAGGGTTTAAATACCGAACTTAAGAAGCTGCTTTCCCCATGCATCTACCCAGACTTCAACACACTGATGAATATGGCTATCATCACTGAAAGAGCCATGGCAGAGGAAAAGAGAGACAATAAGCGTAAGTTCCTAGAAGCCAAAGCTCGTCAGCAGGACCGTTTCCAGAAACCAAGGCACTTTGGCCCTCCAGTGACCAAATCCCAAGCCCCTATGCAGTATAGGACCCAGCCACAAGCCACTGGCTCTCAAGCCCCCAACACCCAGCAAAGACAGTTCAAGAGCCAGAGCACCATGAAGGTCCCACAGAGTAATACAAGCCAAGTTACTACCAGCAGCAATACCCGAGCATGCTTCAACTGTCGTGAGATAGGGCACTACATTGCCAACTGCCATATG